>NW_007578329.1:11409-14674 GCF_000690725.1 Stegastes partitus
CCGGTTTCTTTGGTGAACTTGTGCCGAAGTTCATTTCTTACAAATAAAAGCGCGATTATTTATTGCTCACCTAATCGAAATGTTCTCCTTAATCTCAAAGCTGATTTATTTTGAAACAAAAGAATACCAGCCGGACTAAAGCCTCTTACGTGTCTGGAGCGGCTTCAGATTTACTTTCAGCACAAAACAAACTGGATCCACGTCGACACGCTTCAGTTATTTTTATTCCCTGTATATATATAAATGAGCTGGATCTCAAAATAAAGCAAATAAAGGGAGATACTGCACTTTTTACTGCTTTTCACATTATTCATTCCTGAGTTTCCTTCATATTAGGAATCAAACTATTTGTATAATTGCATCCTTTTTTAAAAAACATTTTAAATAAATGTCCCTTTTTTGTTATATATTATATAGACAATAAAAAAGACAAAAATATAAATTTACATGTTAACCATTAAAAAGCAGGGCAAATAATATCCGCTATCTGTTTATCAGTCGTAATTCACTGTTTTACAATGACTGAACATAAAATTACACAGTTTTAATGTATTTAAATCAGCAAAAATATCATTATTTTACAGATACTTTCCATTATTTAAAAGAAACATTTGAAGTACAGATACTAACTAATAAAAATCACTTTAAAAATCAAATTAAAAATTACACGTTGGGTGTAAAAAATGAATAAAACAGGCTAAAACTGTAAACAACGTCCTCATAAAAATATGCATTTTTACTAAAAGTCATTTGTTCTTTGACAATATCAGCACAAGATATTCTACAGACATTTCATTTACATGTTGACTGTAAAGAAAAACATTTACAAGGTGTCCACATCAAAAAGCTGTAATTTTACAAAAAAGTATTTTATTTTATTTTATTTTTTAATATTTGAACGATTGACTGACAAGCGGTGAATCATTTTTTAACGGTTATAAAATCACAGAAAGAAAAGCACAAATAAACTGTACGTCTTTATTAACTACTGAAAAGCTGTAAAATAAAAACAAAACAACATTTTTATTTATTTATTTTTATTTGTTATTTTTATTCTATAAAAACAAAACAAAACAGGTCACATCTGACATGTTAAAAAAATATTCATTCATCATGTTTGACTCTGAAATAATGTGGTTTCATGTATTCAACATTTGCTAAAATCCTTATTTTACAAATATTTGCTGTTATTTGAAAAAGAAAGACGGTAAATCAGTCTTTAAATGCTATTTTACAGGTTTTTTTCCGAGTTGTTGCTAAAATCACAGAAAAAAGTTGTAATTTACATGTTAATTGTAAAAAAGAAAAAACAACAACAACAACAAACAAACAACAACCAAGCTGGCCAAAACTGAAGGCACACATCAGAACTCTGTTGTTTTACAGTGTTGGACAGTTTCACTGTACGAAAACAAAAACAGCATCACAGATGTGTGCTGTGTTGTTTTTATCCATCATGTCCACAGCTGTGAACGCTGCAGTACTCACTGTTAAACGTGTTTAAATGGATCCTCTGCTCTCAGATTTTCAGCTGTTTATTTTTTGCAGTGCACATGTGATTTAAAGGACTCCTGCTCCTCCTTCTTCTGCCCAGGTTGCGTTTCATGTGTCCTGAACTGAAAAAGCACAAATGAAAAATGTTTTCAGTCCCTTTTTTTTAAAAAAAAAACACACAAAAAAACACTTTATTCGTTTTTTTGTTTTTTTTTCTTTATTTTCCAGCTTCTCGTGTTTTTTCTGTTATTTTGCAGTTGTTGTTGTTTTTTTTTTATTCCGTGTGGATGATTGGAGGCAGCTTCCTTCACTCCATTGGCTCCCTGCGCTCACCACTGACCAATCACAGGCTCCGATGCTGAGGACCTCCTCACGCGGGGCCTCGTCCCGCAGCAGGTCCAGTCCGAGCCGGAGCGCACCATGGCGCCGCTGTCCATCCAGTCCGGGGTGAAGTACGCCAGAACGCTGCTGCCGGAGACGCTGCTGAGGTGAGTCCAGACTGACGGGGACACGTGTCACCGTTTTACGAACCTTTACTGCTTCGGTGTTTTTTTTTTTGTGTTTGTTTTTTCTAATCTGATTTGTTTCCTCAAACCACCTGCGCGTAAAAGTTGGTGCAACAAATGTGCACATTGAACCTGACAATGAAACCGTTATCGAGTTTTTATTTTCATTTTTTAAGACTAAAATCAATGAATCCATTATTATCAGCAGCTGCAGCGTGTTTCTGGAGGTAGTTTTGTTTTGGGATGATTTACATCCATAATCATGCAAATTTGTAATCTGTGGCCAAAACGTTAAAACAAAGTTATCACCAAAATAACACCGAGCATTTAAATCAGAAAGAAAACAAAAACAATTTGCTTTTATGTTTAAAAAAATAATTAGAAAAAAAGTACATGAACTACATTTTACCCTAAAATTGCTGTTTCACTGTTTTTAAATTTGCAAAAGATATCAAACTTTTCTTTTACACAATTTTACAAATATCTGGTTTAAAAAACGCTGTAAGTAGCATCCACATAAAAAAAAGAAGATTTGTTCGTTTCCAGCTTCCTTGTTTCCGGTCTCTAAACCTGCATCACAGATCTACCCTCAGACTAACAGATCAATTAATCCTGTACTTCACGTGGTGGCAGGTCCGTGTCGTCGGTCCACACCACCATCTCCCGCCACATCCTGCCGTCGGCCCAGTCTCGCTGCTTCAAGGTGTGCAGCTCCAGCCGGAGGCGGCGCCGAGGCCTGGAGGCGGCGTCCCTGGACGAGCTGCTGGAGCAGGTGAAGCAGAGGATCCCGTCCGAACAGCACAAACTGACTTTCTTTAGAGGGAGCGGGTTTCTCCTCCTCCTGCTTCACTCTGGTTCCTGGTTTTTGCGTCCCAGGCGGCGAGAGTGTTCATGCTGTCCTGCCACTTCCTGACTGTGGTCCTGGAGGAGGACGGGACGCCGGTGGACTCGGAGGAGTTCTTCCAGTCGCTGCCCAGCAACACGCCGCTGATGGTGCTGGAGAAGGGCGAGATGTGGACGCAGAACAAGGTGCTGAGAGTTATTTTTGCACCGTTCAGGGTTAAAACTCTAAATCGGTAGGTTTGATCTCCACAAATAATGAGCCTGTCCAGCAAAGTTGTATTTTCTAAAGTTGTGTGAGGTTTTAATCCTTAATGTTCATTAGTATCCAGTAAAATGTGTTTTCTATAGTTTTTGTAGCATTTGAAAATTTAAGTAAATCGCTAAGACGCACCAGGACGCACAAACGTACACGGAGACTCACC
>NW_007578329.1:15685-21912 GCF_000690725.1 Stegastes partitus
AGACTCACCTAGACTCACCAAGACTCACCAAGACTCACCAAGACTCACCTAGACTCACCTAGACTCACCAAGACTCACCAAGACTCACCAGGACGCACCTAGACTCACCAGGACGCACCAAGACTCACCAAGACTCACCAAGACTCACCTAGACTCACCAAGACTCACCTAGACTCACCTAGACTCACTAACATGTCTTTAGATGCACCAACATGAACTAAGACGCGCTGACACACTGACTGACGGTTGCTGGAGGCCTTCAGAGCTTCAGGCTTCGTCTCCTGCATGTTTCAGGTCTTTCCCAGCTTCCGTCAGCCCAGGAGGACCGGACTCGCCAAGCTGAGCTTCGAGCTCTACAAGCTGCACCCCAAGGACTTCCTGTGCTGCCTCGCCGTCAGGGCCACGCTGTACGACGTGTACGCGCTGAGCTACGACTTCCGGTGCAGCCGCATCAAACACGTCCTCAAGTAGGTGGCGCTCTGCTGCACGCAGCCTCACGGTTACTACGCAGCGACCGACGCACAACGCAGCTCAGATGTCTGACCTGTGCTCAGCTTGTTCTCTGTTTGCAGTGTGGTGGTCCAGCGATGCGTCGGCAGCCTCTCCGTTCACGCTCTGCACTGACAGCTTGTGTTGTGTGTTTGTGTGTCTGCAGGTCGGTGCTGCGCTGCATCACCTTTGTGACCAGACTTTGCGGACAGCTGCTGCTCTGCACGTCTTCGTCGTTACTGCAGTTCACCGGCGACGGCGACGGGTAGTTTGTGTGTCTGTGTTCAGAGTTAAACGCCAGAGGAACGTTTTACTGTTTCGATTTTGAGGATTTTGTACTTTAACAGATGAAATGAATAAATTTGATTAAAACGTCATCGTGAATCATAAATATTAAAGTTCTTGATCTGCATAATAAAACATGCAGCGAAACATGAGTGGTTTTACAAACACTTGGTGCTGAGTTGAGTTTGGTGGTTTGTTGATGTCTCAGTCTGCTGCCTGAAGCCTGGTTGTGTTTCTGTGTCTCTGAACACAGACTCCCAGCTCAGGAACATTTCAAGACAAAAAAAAAAGAAAGACCACAAAGAGACACAAAATGAGAAAAAAAATAAGCAGAGACCCACAAATGCATGCAAATTTACCACAAATACAGACAATGACCACAAAGAGACACAAGAGGGCGACAAGGAGACAAAAATACCAGAAGAAGACACAAAATGTGCAAAAAGAAACGCATTGACGACAAAAAGGTTGTAAAATTATCACAAAAAACCACAGAGAAAGAGTCTACCAGATAAAGACCACAAAAAATGACCACAAAGAGACACAAAATGTCCTAAAATGCACAGACTGACCACAAATATACACAAAATGACCACAAATACCACAAATATACGCAAAATTACCACAAATACAAAGAGAATGACCACAGAGTGACAAAATGTCCAAAAAGACACAAACTGATGACAAAACGGTGGTAAAATTACCACAAAGAGACACAAGAGGGCGACGAGGAGACATGAAATGTCCAAAAAGACACACAAACTGAAGACGAAGGGGTTGCAAAATGACCACAGAGACACACAAAAAGACCACAAAGAGAAAAAGACAAAAAATGACCAAAAAGGGTCCACCAGAAAAAGACCACAAAAAGACAAAAAATGACGACAGAGACACAAAATGTCCTGAAACACACACACAATGACCACAATGAGACACAAAACATCCAAAAAGAAACACAAAATGATGACAAATAGGTTGTAAAATTACCACAAAAAGACCACACAGAGAAAAAATGACCAAAAAGAGTGTGGAGAGAGAGAAAATGACCACAAATACACACAAAATAACCACAAACACACAAAGAATGACCACAAAGAGACCCACAAGGACCACAAATATATGCAAAATTACCACAGACACACACTAAAAGTCCACAAATAAAGAGAATGACCACAAAGAGACACAAGAGGGCGACAAGGAGACGTGAAATTACACCAAAAAGAGACACAAAATGATGACAAAAGGGTTAAAATGACCACAAAGGGACACAAAATGACAACAGAGACGTATTAAAATCATGGAGTGTGAACAACAGGAAAAAAAAGCCAAATGAATACAAATGCTCTGGTGTGTAACTGAGGCTGGAGGTCGTGTCCTGGTGTCCTACAGCGCCTGAAGCTGCTCGAACGTTGTCGTCTTTCTGGTGTTTCTGTGGATTTGTGTCGTTTCCTGCAAAGTGACTCCGACTCAGGACCAGCTGATGAAGACGTTTGCAGACGTGCAGCACATTCCTGTTTTACAGCTCACACGGTGCTGTAAGCCGACACTGCTGCTGGCCTCAGCGGCAGCTGACCGAGGCTTCTTCATCATCATCATCTTCATCATCGCCGACCTCTGAGGGAATGTCTGGCACATGTTCCCGACAGAAACCCCTTCCAGGTGGCCTTGCTCGTCTCTCTCCCACCGTTCAGTCACTTTCTGGGAGGAATCCTGGAAATCACAAGTTGACTGGTTCTGGAAACGATCAGATATCTGAACATGAATCAGAACACTGAATGACGCCAGGTCCACAGTTTAGGTTCTGTTTTCTTGATGCTCTTGTCAAATGTTTTTAAAAATCTAAAATCTGATCTGAAGAAGTAAATCAGTGACTTGAAAGTAACTCAAAGCAGCTCCAGATCCTTAAAGTTCATGGTGCAGAAGAAAATGCAATTTGTCCAGAAGCAGAACCTTAAAGCTCCACTGACCACATGGACAAAGAAAAGGCCTTCTGGAGGAAAGTTCTGGTCAGATGGAACCAACACTGAGCAGAACCATGTCTGGAGGAGAGAAGGTGAGGCCTTTAACCCCAAGAACACCAAACCTACCATCAAGCATGGAGGTGGCAGCATCATAAAGTCAATGGAACCATGAAGAAGGAGCATCACCTCCACGTTCTCCAGGAGAACCTGAAACCATCAGCAGAAGGTTGATCTTGGACACAGTTGGATGTTCCAACCAGACAATGAGCCCAAACACACATCAAAGTGGTGAAGAAATGGTTCCATCAGGCTGGAATGAAGGTTCTAGACTGGTCTCCCCAAAGTCCTGCCTGGAACCATCCAGAACCTGTGGACTGATGAAGGAACAAGTCTGAGTCAGAAAGACGACGAGTTTAGTTGAACTGCAGCGGTTCTGTCCAGAGGAGTCAGAGATGGACCAGAAGCTGGTGGACGGAACCAGAAGAACCCGACTGAGGAGAACATGGACCTTTAACCAGATATTAACGTTTCTGTTTGTATGTTTATAAACCAGCAGATTTTGGCACATTTCTAGAAAACCTTTAATAAACCTCTGACTAAGATTCTCGTGTTTCAATGATTCCATCACAGAACATTTTAGCGTCACAGGAATCATTGGAGACTCAAGAACTGTCTGGATAAACACGGTCTGTACAAACGGAGTCCCAGCAGTCACCACATCAGCCTCAGGAAGATGCCAAACAGCAGCCACCAGGAACACATGGGTCAGAACCACACCATGCCCAAACAACAGTACACACACACACACACACACAAATATCAAAAAATAAAAAAACAACTACAAAGAGACCCGTTACACATGGACAGTCATTTAATTCATTTACATTAAGCTTTAAAAGCTGATCCATGCACGTGATGTCTGGTGAACTGGGGCTGCAGAGACCAGTTCAATGTTTTTATATTTATGGGACATTATCGTTTGTTTTTAACCTTTTTCACGCCGTGTGTCCGCATCAGCGTCCCGCGGCGTGTCGGTACTCACGCAGTCCGTGAGGAGGCTCCGGCGTGGGACCAGCAAACCCAGTAACGGAGGCCAACGCTGACTGGGGGCCTCCCGGCAGGGCGTGGCCTCGTGAACGCGCTCGGCAAGAGGACAAGGAGCAGGCGGCGCGCTCCCGCCGAACAGACGCGCACCGGCATCCAGCACCGGAGGTACGGACACCGCGAACGAGCAGCACCGGCAGGAGGACGGACACAGCGGAGGTCAGGATGCGGGAGATCGTTCACATCCAGGCGGGTCAGTGCGGGAACCAGATCGGGACGAAGGTACTCCCTCATTATTATCATTATTATTATGATTGTTATTATTATGATTAGAGGCTGTGAACTGTGTCCAGGCGGTGAAACTTTCTTCTGCTGTTTCAGCCTTGAAAACAAAACTTTATTTAAAAGCCAAACATGTGTCTGACTTTTAGGAAAATTCTGCAAAAGTGTGAATATTTGGCCTGTAAAAGGTTTCAGGTGTTCAAGACCAGGAAATGAACGTTCATTTACAAAATGAACACAGAGACAAAACAAAAACACAAAGTGAAAGAAAGATGATCACACAGAGACGGCAGGTGACACATAAACTGACCATAAATGACACATACGACAAGGAGACAAAACGGGACACAAAGAGCCACAAAACTGAAACAAAAAGACACGAAACCGTCACAAAGACACACAAAATGACTGCAGAGTGACAAAAAAATAACACAAAATGACTGAAATTGACCACAAAGACACACAAACTTCATACAAAGAGACACAAGGGACACAAAATGACCACATATGGATCCAAAATAACACAAACTGGCCTCAGAGGGACACAAAAAAGACACAAATCGACCACAAACGCAAAAAAAAATGACAGCAAAATGATATAAAGAGATGAAAAAAGACCACAAAGGAATGCAAAATTACAAGGAAACACTATCTGACCACTGAAAGACAGAAAGATACACAAAAACACGACAAACAGACACAAAAGCTAATATAAAGACGAATAAGGTGACACAAAGAGACACAAACTGACCACAAAGTGGAATAAAAAAACACAAAACCATCACAAAGAGGTGCAAAATTACTGCAAAGCAAAATAAAGTCATGCACAAAAGACACAAAGTGACCACAGAGATACACAAAAGGACATAAAGTGACCACAAAGTGAAGTGTGTCAGCACAAAGCAGCACATGGTGCAGTGTAGTGGGTCAGAGGTAGGGCAGTTGTGTAGCTGTAGTGAGAGCGGTGAATGTGGTGAGGAGGAGTGAAGTGACCTCTGTGAGCAGCCGACACACTATTCAAGGAATCTGGGTGAACACACACACACACACACACACACACACACACACTCTGAATAATCACACAACTATTTCAGTGTGGGTTTCTGTCGGGGAAGAGAGTGAAACATGAACAGAGACGAGAGAAACTCCTCAACAAGACACGCAATGACGACAAAGAGCTGGAAGCAAACACAAGATAGTTGCAGAGGAACACAAAAAGACCCAAAAAGACACACAAAATGACTGCAAAGAGACACAAAGTGACTGCAAAGAGACACAAAATGACTGCAAAGAGACACAAAGTGACTGCAAAGAGACACAAAATGACTGCAAAGAGACACAAAGTGACTGCAAAGAGACACAAAGTGACTGCAAAGAGACTAAAGTACGACAAATAGACACAAAATGGCC
This sequence comes from Stegastes partitus, assembly GCF_000690725.1. Classification (NCBI taxonomy): domain Eukaryota; kingdom Metazoa; phylum Chordata; class Actinopteri; family Pomacentridae; genus Stegastes; species Stegastes partitus. The sequence continues at coordinate 21,157 of NW_007578329.1, forward strand.
AAAAAAGGAACAAAAAGAGACGAAAAGAAACTCAAATGAGTCCAGATGGACACAATAAGACTAAAAACACACAAAATGACCACAAAGACACACAAAGTGACCACACAGGAAGTGTTCTGCTCCGTGAGGGAAGGATTTGGTCTCGTTTCCAGATGGTGGTGATTCGATGAACACATCATACATGTTCTCTTCTTTCTTTCTTTCTTTCTTCAGTTCTGGGAGGTGATCAGCGATGAGCACGGTATCGACCCGGCGGGGAACTACGTGGGCGACTCGGCTCTGCAGCTGGACCGGGTCAACGTCTACTACAACGAAGCCTCCTGTAGGTACAATCACGCTCTGAGTTTGGCTTGAAGTGTTGGTACGCCGCACTAACAACTGTCCTCTGTCGGCGCAGCGCACAAATACGTCCCCCGGGCCGTGCTGGTGGACCTGGAACCAGGAACCATGGACAGCGTTCGCTCAGGAGCCTTCGGACAACTTTTCAGACCAGACAACTTCATCTTTGGTAACACGAGTTTAGATTTTGCTTTGCTTGGGATTCAGTCGGAGTTAGCAAGTTGTTTGTCTGCTCCTGTCTCCTGTTTCCTCACCGAGCTTCATGTTTGTCTGCAGCATAAAGTCCTGCAGCTCAGTGGAACCAGAACAACATGAAGAAGGACAGAGAACTCAGAGATGTGTTCTGTCAGCAGGAATAAATACATTTGAATGACTATTTACTTAAAAACAAAACAAAAAAACAGAAACGGACAGAAA
>NW_007578329.1:22357-35852 GCF_000690725.1 Stegastes partitus
ACAAAGAAGCACAAAAGTAGCACAACAAGACCCCAAATGACCACAAAGACTCAGTTTGTGTCTCTTTGTCTTTGTGGAAACAGAACTGAGACAGTAAACGTGTCGGAATAACCAAAAGCAGAACCTGAATGAGGCTGACAAGCTCAGACTGTTGATAGAAAAAGGGACGTTTGTGTGTTCACAGAAGCAGGGAAAGTTTCCAGCATGAAATCTGTACAATAAACAGACTGGAGCCACGGCGGCGTTTGTTTTATCAACTCTGTCTCTCTTGTAAACAGCATGAAGTGAAGTCAGCAGCAGCAGCACGCTGTTCAATCTGTTGCAGCGATTACATTTCACACATGCATGCTCTGATTGGTCGCCTGCAGGTCAGACAGGTGCAGGGAACAACTGGGCTAAAGGCCACTACACCGAGGGGGCGGAGCTGGTGGACTCGGTGCTGGACGTGGTGAGGAAGGAGTGCGAGCACTGCGACTGTCTGCAGGTAAACTCTGGGTTTCAGATTCACTGTTTGGCTTTAACCCATTCAGTGTTTCCTCTGTTAACAGCTGAAGGCAGCATAACTCCCTTGACTGTGTTTCTAAAAGATGAACAAACAACCAGGTTTGTGATCATTTAATCAGGAGTTTGTACCACAAAGCTCACACAGGATGAATCCTGCTGACTGCAGTGATCAGCGCTCTTACTACGGTGTCTTAAATGTCACACAAAATGACATAAACTGACCACAAACAGACACAAAAGGGCCTCAAAGTGACACAAAATGACTACAAAGAGACACAAATCAACTGCAAAAAGACATGAAATTACCACAAAAAGATGCAAAAGACCACAGAGACACAAAAAATAAAGACCAAAAAGTGACACAAATCAACCACAGAGAAACATGAAATGACCAAACAGGAACTCAAATGACCAAAGAGTGGCAAACTTCTTACACAGAGGTAGAACGTGGCCACAAAAAGAAGCAGAAAGATGACAACCAGACAAAATGACGGCAGAGAGACTTGCAATTACCACAAAAAAACTACAAAGGGAATCAAAATAAACATACAAAAGGACAAAATGATCACAAAATGACCACCAAGAGACACAAAAAGACAGAAAAGTGCACGATTTCCAAACTGCACCTTGAGCAGCACCATCAGGTCAACACATCAGTCTGCCCAATACGTTGGGTTTTGACCAAACACCTGCAGAACTCATAATATTTCCCTCCTAAACATGCTCATCGCTGCAGGGTTTCCAGCTGACTCACTCTCTGGGCGGCGGCACCGGCTCCGGTATGGGCACCCTGCTGATCAGCAAGATCCGGGAGGAATACCCCGACCGCATCATGAACACCTTCAGCGTCATGCCCTCGCCCAAGGTACGAGGAGGAAACCCGCAGCGGCCGTTTCCATCTTTAGTTTCTGTGAGTTTTGACTGTTACCTCACCGGCCTTCCTTTGGTTTCCAGGTGTCGGACACGGTGGTGGAGCCCTACAACGCCACCCTGTCGGTGCACCAGCTGGTCGAAAACACCGACGAGACCTACTGCATCGACAATGAGGCCCTGTACGACATCTGCTTCCGCACCCTTAAGCTGACGACGCCGACCTACGGTGACCTCAACCACCTGGTGTCGGCCACCATGAGCGGCGTGACCACCTCGCTCCGCTTCCCCGGACAGCTCAACGCCGATCTCCGCAAGCTGGCCGTCAACATGGTGCCCTTCCCCAGGCTGCACTTCTTCATGCCGGGCTTCGCGCCGCTGACGGCGAGGGGCAGCCAGCAGTACAGAGCGCTCACCGTCCCGGAGCTCACCCAGCAGATGTTCGACGCCAGGAACATGATGGCGGCCTGCGACCCCCGTCACGGACGCTACCTGACCGTCGCCACCGTCTTCCGTGGGCCCATGTCCATGAAGGAGGTGGACGAGCAGATGCTGAACGTCCAGAACAAGAACAGCAGCTACTTCGTGGAGTGGATCCCCAACAATGTGAAGGTGGCCGTCTGCGACATCGCTCCGCGGGGGCTCAAGATGGCCGCCACCTTCATCGGCAACAGCACGGCCATCCAGGAGCTGTTCAAGCGGATCTCGGAGCAGTTCTCGGCCATGTTCCGGCGGAAGGCCTTCCTGCACTGGTTCACGGGCGAGGGCATGGACGAGATGGAGTTCACGGAGGCGGAGAGCAACATGAACGACCTGGTGTCCGAGTACCAGCAGTACCAGGACGCCACCGCCAATGACGGCGAGGAGAACTTTGAGGACGAGGAGGACGAGATCAACGACTGAAGCTCTGAGAGAACAGAAGCCGAGGTGCTCGGAAACATTTGGACAAACAGTTGGCGGCGACATTACTTTGGTTTTAGGATTGTCTCCGCAGTAAATGACAAATTGACCACAAAGAGACACAAAATGACTTTTCTGGGTTGTTTTTATGAAGACCGTGGCTTTCCTTTTTTTTTTTCCAAAGAAGCTGTTATTCCTGTTTCTTTTAAATATACTAATAGAATATTAGACAAAGACAAATTTACCAACTAGTTAGTCCAAAGTGAAAATATGGTGAATAAATGTCTCAACGTCCAAGACAAACTTTAGCAACTGAACCATTCGTTTACCTTGATTCAATCACGCTCTGAATTTGGTTTCATTTTGAAGCTGTTTTTTTTGTAGGACAATGACTGCAGTGTCTGAACTTAGCCAAACCTTATCTCGTTTCAGGAACGCTGAGGAATACAACGTGCTCGGCGGTACACCGAAGCTGTTTGGTTAAAATAGCTTTTCCCCTTTTTGTACTGTGCTTTGGTGTGTTTGTTGTTTTCAAGCTGTGATTTCTGTACCTGTGAGCACATCTTTATTGGGTGAATAAAGGTGGAAATAAAAGCTTCCTTAAAGGCCTTTCGGTGTCACACGTGTGCCGTCTGTGTGTTCAGTGGGTTGATGCTGAAGTTCGGAGAGTGCGTCAGGACATGATGTGGCCGTGGTATCAGCATCTGGACCCGTGCTACAGATGTTTTGAAGCAGAGAGCAAACACGTTCTGTTTCGGTCCACAGCTGGATGGTCCAACCTTCCCGTGGAGGATCATCGTGGCGACTAGAGGAGGGTCTGCGGCTACCATCAGCAGAAGGAACAGCAGTTTCCCCAAAGAACGAAGGAGGAGCATCCTCGCTGTTTTGCATTGTTAATTTGTCCGTAAGGGTTGGACTGTTAATGGGAGTTAAACCGTAACGTCCTGGGGGGTTTGAGGGGAAACACATTCAACCTAAATGACGACGTGAGTTTTTCTTTTTTTCATGGCCACAACAACAGAATCGTCAGGCTCCACAGATCTGCGAATTCTTCCTCCCTAAAAATAAAATTCACGTTAGAGTGTCGCCATTTGGACAGTTTGAAATATGGTACTTGCCATTTTTGCATGACTGGACTTCCGAGGAGCATCGAAAGTGTGGCATGAGCACTGGGAAGCAGAGAACCAATGCTCAAGCAGATCACCATAACAGGGATGGCGGCAAACTTTAAATTAGGCACGCTTTGGCTTTTAAAGGCACAGTTCTAGATCAGTCCTCATATGTACTGCTGGACCTGTCTTACTGCTGCACACGAGGAGCTCAAAATTAGTCTCCTTGTGCAGCAATACACTGCTCCCAGTGCTCCTGCAGCTCTTTGAACACTTTCTGGAAGCCTGTGTCAAAATAGTGACCCTTCAACGTGAATTCTGTTTGCTCTCCGGACAAGTTTGAGGTCCACGCTGAAACTGCAGCCAAAGCAATACACCGCTCCCAGTGCTCCTTGGAACGCTCTCTGGAAGCCCTGATCTGTAAGGACGTCAAGCATTATATGCTGGATCTGATCTGCTATGTCAAGACGGCAATCCTTCAGCTTGGATTTTGTCTTGAGGAAGAGGAGGAAGTTTCAGCAGGAAAATCTAACAAGAAGGTTGGGTGGGGAGCTCCAGTTGCTGAGGCACCAGATATGCATCTATTTTCAAAATGTTTCTAGCAGGTGCAGGTTGGCCTCAGCTCCACGGTGAAATCGCAAAGTCGCACCTGCGAGTGGTCTGAACGGGACTTCCAGGAAGTTCTCAGTGTGCAGCAGGAGCATTAGAAGCAGTGTATCATTGCACAAGCAGATTATCTCAAAAGGGATGGCGGCCGAATTCAAAGCGACAGTTTTGTTTTTCTGTAGGTGCTCTACTTTGGTTCAGACTTAAACAACTCAACAAATATTTGAGGAACTGTCATGAAATTTTGTGCAGACATTTTTGGTCCCCAGAGGATAAACCCTGCTGACGTTGGCGATCCACCTCATTTAGATTCAACGACCAGCGGCGTCTGCGGTTTTTAGCGAAACCTCCAGCAACTGTATGATATATTTTCATGAACTATTTCTCAGACATTCATATTCCCCTCAGGATGCACTGCAGTAATTCTGGAGCTCCTCTGACTTTTTATTTATCCGCCACCATCAGGTCAACACTTTAATTTCCTCAATAGTTTGCTGTGATTTTTATCTAGTGCTATTAAATAAATGTCAACATATCAACACCCCGAAGATGGTGAGATGAACACGGTAAATAATAAAACGTCAACACTATCACTAGCTTTTATTCAGAACGTGCCTTTTGAAAAACTTGATGAAACGGAAAATAAAAATATGAAAAAACTTAGATATGTTTATACACTTGCCTGACGTGGGTTTTGACTTTTTTGAAAAAGAGGTAATAAACTAGGGAGATGGAAACGGCTCTTCCACTTTAATTCAGACACAGCGAACGTTTAACTCACACCACTGACCGGCAGCTTCTGTCGCCGTCTTTGTCTCTAGACTCACGAAACAGGGCTGATAGCAGCTGACACGAAAGAGTAACTACAACTGTCCTTTTCAGTTGTACTTTTACAGCACCACGTTCTGGTGACACTGAACAGGCTTGTTGTTTGCAGTTAAGTGAACCACGACTAATTCAAAATTATTATTATTATTATTATTATTATTATTATTTAAAAAAAAAATTTTTTAGTGAGATATCTACAGTTCATTAGTTCGGAAGAAAAGTCCCTGATTTTTTGTTGCACTACTGCTGGTTGCAAGTGAGTCAGGAAAGGCACCACAGTTGCATCAAAGAGTGCAAAATTTTATGTTTTTTACAGAATCTGGTTGGAGCAAAAACTACATTTTTGACAGATGTTTAAATGCGACATGTAGGATAAAGTGATTCTGATTAAATGTTGAGATTTTAAGCTCAGATTTGGGTAATATTCCAGAGGGAACCATAAATGATTAGCTCCATCAAAAAAATTGTTTTTTTAAAAAAGTGTTTTTTTTCAGTTTTACATGTTCTGGCTCTGATAAATTGTGTAGTTTTGGTGATTTTGCTGAAAGCTGCCAGTGGGTTTAGGGATTCAGAGGGTCGAACGGTAGCTCGCTGTCACCTCACCGTTCTCAGACAGAAAGAGAATCGGCCCGTTAATCTCCCTCCACCGGCGCTGTGTGTCAGAGTTGATTTCCCAGCAGTTCTGTTTGTGCAGCGGATTACACGGAGAGCGGTCAAAGACAAAAATGCTGGGCTCATGTCTGTCGGTCGGAGCTGATGTCTGTGGATCTATTCTCCGTCTGCACTCTTTGTCTCTGCAACGTTCAGCAGAGTCACGCAGCGTTGATGCGGTTAAATGACACCGACTGAGGTTCTGGATGCAGATACAACGAGGCTCGGTCTGCTCGAGTCCTCTGGCACAACCCGAAGTTATTCCAGATGTGTTGGTGCAAAAAGCAGCTGCATTTTAAAAGGCATTTGTGCCATTAAACACTGATTAAGAGGAATAAAAGTGATGCTATGCACTGTACAACGAAAAAACCTAACATTTTTTATGTCTTTTAACACTTTTTACTGGTATTTTTCTTTCAATTTAATTTGTAGTTCATTTTTGCTAATCAGCAAAAACAACAACAAAAACCTGCCACTGAAATAAAAATTATGAATCTTAAGGAATTAAATAATGGTGCATAATTTTCAAACTCTTATTTTACAGATTTTTGTTAAATTACATAAAATAACGTGCACAGAAAATAAAAACATTAATTTAAATAAAAACAGGACAAAACTGCAAAAAACGTCCACGTCAAAAATCTGTAGTTTTTTAAAAATAAATATTGATAGTTCTTTTTACCAATTTACTATTTTACCAATATTTGCTGTTATTTAAAATATTAATTGTGCATATTTAGGATGAAAATTTGTGATTTTTTTCCGCTGCTTTAGTAATATACAGAAATAACTTGGTATTTACACTAATTTACATGTTGACTGTAAAAAAAATAATAAAATAATAAAATAAAATAGGCACAAACTGCACATAATGTCCAACTGAAATCTGTATTTTTACAAACAGTAATTTGTTCTTTTACATTTGACCCTAAAATTAGTCATTTAAGTAAAAAATAATAGTTTAAAGACATTTGCTGTTGTCAGAAAAAAGAGAGAAAAGTGTATATTAAAGACTGAAAAAGGGTAAATACATTATTTTGACTGTTTCGCATATTTCCATGTTTTGTTAAATTCCAGATAATATCTAATGAAATATCATTATTTTACAGATATTTATTGTTATTTCAAATATCAGTTATGTATATTAACAATTCTTTTTTAAACTGTTACTTTTACATAATTTTTGTCTTTTGTTAAATCACGGAAAAATAAATATGAATTAGCAAATAGTCAGCAAAAGAAAGAAAGAAAAACATTAAAGATATTTGCTGCTCTTTGAAAGAAAAATGATTTCGATTAAGGATTTTAAAAAATAGCAAATAAATTGTACCTGTTATTTCAGAGGTTTTTCCTGTTCTGTTAAATTATAGGAAACAATTAAGTTCACTGTAAAAACAACAAAACTGTAAATAACATCCACATCAAAAAACTTTTTGCTTTTTAAAAAAAAAAAAAAAAAAACTTTTTTGTGATTTTCTTTTACACAACGTTTAACCATAAATTATACCACTTAACTGTATTTAAGAAACAACACAGCTCAGCAGGGCCGTGTTATTTGTGATTAACTCTGGCTCCCCCTTCTGGCAGTGAGAGTAATTACAGAAACAGGATACAACAGCCTGCACTTAAACAGCAAATGATTCAACTCTGCATCACAAGCTCTGAGTTGAACAGTTGAGTATTAAAGACGAACGCTTTGGATTTACTACAATGAAAATACAGAAGGAACTAAAGTCAGTCCACCGTTCATTTCTGAGATTTAAATCTTTCATTTTTTTCAATACTTTGTTTGTCCAGTTTATTTCTGATGACAGACTCCGTCCTTCTCAGGATGGAGGGCAACACATTTCTTCAGACTCTTTTTCCACTCTCCTCTTCTGATGTCCTGTAATTGCCCTCATTGGCCACCAGGAGGTGCTGCAACACAACTTCAGTATCTCCAGTGAATTTACCAGCCTGACTGAGTGACCTGTCAAACCTTTCACTGCCGTCGAACAGACAACACTCGTTCAACCAGCGAGGTGTGTGTGGTCCAGATGTGAAGGGACCTGAAGCTGTCTGCACAACCACGTTATGGGGACGGGTCTCCTTACGGGGACAAAACAAGTCCCCATAATGTCTATCATTAATGTGCAATAATGTGGAAAATTCATGAGGAAATGTGGAACAACATGGAAGCTAATGTGCAGTAGCATCATAGATCTGGACGTTTGTGTGTAAGTTCCTCAAGTGCAAATGAATGCATGTATTCCAATAAATTATTCCGCCTGATTTAAGCCTCGTTGTCTTTCTTGCCTCCGGCTAAACAAATTAACCCTCCAAAAAAACAGAACTTGAGGAAACATGAGGGTGAAGCCGTGCGAGGCCAGCAGCTTTTGAGAGGGTGTTTTAGTGTTTTAATAAACCTGCGAGTTAAGTAGCTGCCCCTAACGAGCGACCTCGGATAATTGGCTGCAGCTAACGAGGAGGCTGTAATATGTGGCCGGCTGCAACGTGGCGCCTCAAATGAGTGGATAATGTTAACGAGAGCGCTGCTCTGTGATCGACTGCCAAAACGCTGCAGAGACGAGCTCGCTGCACAGCCGGGAGGTTTAATTGGTAATTACAGGGATGTGAAGCGCTGCCGGTCCTTTCTAGAAAGTCTGCGACAAAACGCATCCTGGAAGTTTCAAACTCGGGTTTCTACGTTTGACAGTTTTCCCTTCTTGTTCTGTTTTCATCCCATCGGCCACTTCCTGACTTCGTCTCCCTTAAATTACACGAGAATCTTTTGTGTGTATATTTTGTTTGATTGGACCTGAAGTCTGAACTACACGTGAACATTTCCTGTAAATCTTTGCTGTCAAACTCTGTGTATGGTGTAGACAAAGAAATGTATGATTTTAGTTCTTTGTGTCACAGCTTTGTGTTATCAGCTGTGTTTAGAGTCATTTTAATAACATTCTAAATAATATTGAACAAATCTGAGCACTGTTGGACAAGTTTTTGTCATTTTTTAATTATTTTGACCACATTTTGTACCATTCTTGTAGTTTTGCGTCATCCTGGATCAATTTTTGGATAATTTTGGAAACATTTTGAATCACGTTTCACATTTTATTTATTTGTTGTTGTCATTTTGAACAGTTTCTGAGAACTTTGAGGAAAGTTGATGTTTTTTGTCTAGATTTTTTTGTAATTTTGCCACATTTTCTCGACATGGACCTTTTTTTTTTGCACAAGTCTAGATTCATTTTGGACACTTTCTGTGTCATTTTGGGCACGTCTGAGCCATTGTGGACTGTTTTTGATTGATTTTGGGCAGTTTCTGAGTCATTTTAGGTGAGTTTGAGTTATATTTTATCCATTTTGGACACATTCTGAGTCATCTTGGGCAATTTTTGAATCATTCTGAACAATTATAGAGTAAAATCATTAGTTGTAGCTGGATTCCTCCCAGACTCAACAGACTTGTTGCCGCAACAGTTTTCCTTATCAGTCGGCAGCGAGTCCAGGAACACCACCAGCTTCCAAAGGGATGCTGTTTTTCAGTACGCCCTGCTGTCTTTTTGCCTCCAAGTCAGACTAGGTTAGAGAGCAAGCATCCCCAGATGGAGATCACTAGTGCAGGTCGCAAATTGTTTGTTCTAGGCAACTAATTTGCATATTTAACTTCAGTCAGACTGGTGAACAATGTTTAAAATGATCCACAGTTAGTTCGCTGATCATCTACACTACAGGTGCCACACCGAAACATTCACATAGTTTGAATAGCATCAGGCAGCCGCCACCAGAACTTAAGAGTCAATGTTCTGTCAGACGTAAGACACTTCAAAAGACAAAAGCATCTGAAATCTGCGAACGTCACAGCGTCTTAGCGTTTGGGTCATTTTAGGACTCATCACTGTCGCCTGCGTTCTTTGGTTGGATCTCTTGCTGTGCACAAAGCGACTCGTTTCATCTTAAGATCTGCTTGTGGCTCGTAACGAGCTCCGTTTCTGATTCAACAGGACTGAAGTCAAGAAAAAGGCTTTCCCTTCCCTTATTTCATAATTATTTGTTTTGTGCCAGTGTGACCGTGCTTCACTTTGTCTGTCGGTGCTGCTGCGTAGGTCTCTCCCCGCTTAAACAAAGCAAACTGATATGTTGTTGAAGTTTCTCTCGGGGTTTGAGTCATTATTCAGGAACAGGATTTGTCGGCGAGACGCGACAGAACTACTCAGTGTGTTGCAGAGAATCCAGAAGAATACTTTTGGGTATTTCCACCATGAACATTGTGTAGGTCAGCCATGTGCTACCAGAGCAGATCCTACCTGTTGAAGCATGGACGCTGGGATTCTGGGGATGTCCTTTCATACGTGGCAGCGGATTCTTTTGGTGAATCCACAACACCGTGGACACTCGACCAGAATGGGAGTTTTCAAGCCGACTCGTCACCTCTGGCTCTTTGTCCTGTTCCTCCAGCTTTTCCCTGAGAGGTTGCCGCACATGTTTACACGATGGACTCTGAATCAGAGCTGTCCAACAGCTTCCAGGCTTTCTGCTTCCGCTGGGTCGAGGGATCCGCTTTGACGTCAACTCCGTAGTCAATGGAAGGAGCGCCACTTCTATGGAAACAGACCAGTGTAAAGGTTTGTTATTCTTATTATAGACTACATGATGAATTTTATGTTGTCAATGGCGATGTTAGTGACACGAAGAAAGACACGCGACAACGACATCGAGAGAGCAAAGAAAAACCTGTTGCTTTTCGTCTTCTCTGAGTTCAGTAGGGTTGCAGTTTCTCAGGTTTGTTTTTTAGAAGTTCGAGGGGAGGTGAGAGAGTTCATGGCAGCAGCCCATGAATTGTGCTTTTACTGTTCAATGTCGTCTCCATTTACTGCTATGCACTGAGCCCACGTTTCCTTCACACTGTGTCTACCTTTAAAAGACAAGTCTTCAGTTTGGTCCTTGAGCCTCTGCGGCAGCCTTGAGCTCATCCCTGGACTGTAGGGTGGAGGCAGGACTGTTATCACCGGATACCTCAGCCAGCCTTTTGAGAGGAACTTTATTACTGCCCTAAACTCAAAATGCCCTTCAGAAGCTTGCAGAGGCACTTCTGGTGGTCGGAACACATACAAGGGTTCAGACCCCCCTAAAACGAACCACAAATCCCTGAAGGCGTCAAACTGCCTAGCTTAGCTGCCTAGCTTAATGCCCGTATGTTTGAAAGGCAGAGCGTTGCATTGTGACGACATCCTTTCGTGCGTTTTCGGTTTCTGTGACAGCAGGTTATTCCAGATGTCGCTCTCCTCAGTGGTGTTTTCCAGCGATCCCAGGCCAGATGAGATGTAAAATCCTTCTGGTGAGTTCTGGTTTCGCCCCTGCTCAGGGAACCACCTCAGACGGATCCTTTTGAGATGAAGGACCAGTGACTCTGTCTCTAAGAACATCGCAAGAGCTCACGAGGGTTTACTCGACATACATTCTGTCATTTTAAGTCTGCGCAGACTTTGACTACGCTGCTGTTTTAAACTGTCCGAGGCTCCACCTGGTGGTGCAACCAGGTACTGCAGCTCATCCACATTACGTGAAATATTTATGATCCAGTAAATGTTGATGTCACAGCAAATACTAAATATCAAATGACTGGGACATCGTTGTTACAGAACGAGCTTGACTCCCAGTTCAAGCTTTGTGTTTTTACTCATTAACATCAGTGAGATTCTGAATATTAAATGAACGCATGTCAGTCATTTATTTTGTCTTTTTCTGCCCTCTAGTGGACAAAAATGTCAACGCACTGTTTTATTTTCTGTTACAACCGCACTAATTACTAGCCTGGTATGTGCTGCTACAGAAGCCGACAAGACACACACACACACACACACACACACACACACACACACACACCAGCGCAATTAAAACATAACCTCCTCCAACATTTTTCACCCCTGAAGGCATCAAACTGCAAACCAAGCGAGCTGCACAACGGCTGCCCCTTCCTTGTGTTTGCAGAACTTTATTGGCATTTTTACAAATAGGGCAATTACCGACATGCCACGGGCCTCTGAGCCGTTTTTATTGAAGCGCTCGCTGTGTGTGCCACGGGGGTGAGGTGGGGGAGGAGGGGGTGAGAAAAAGGAAAAGTGAGATAAATGGTGGCAGTGGTGGAGGGGGGAGTTTTCGTTTGGCGAGGCTCGGGGACTGAACCTCAGCAAAGGCTTGCTGCCGTGGAAACGGGGTAAAAGAAAGGGGTGAGGAGAGGGTGAAGGGGAGGAGAGAGGGGGAGGCGCCCTCCTCCCACCACACACTGACGTCACATTAACTCACATCCAGTTTATGCAGGTTTAACCTTTAACCAAGTCCTCCTGAGTGAGGATCAGAACTCCAATATGACTTTGCAAACAGAGGCATGTCCTCACAAGATGAGTAGTACATGCATGCACACACACACACACACACACACACACACATTAATTTACATTCAATTTCTGAAGTTTCAATCTTTAATCGAGTCCTCTTAAGTGAGGATTATCCCCAAAATATTACTTTTGAAACAGCGCTATGTCCTCACAACATTAGCAGCAAATGCACACACACAAACATCCACACACACACACACACACACACACACACACACACTGACGTCACATTAACTAACATTAATTTTCTGCAAATTTAACCTTTAACCAAGTCCTCCCGAGTGAGGACTGTAACCATGACCGTAGAAAGATAGTTGTGTCCTCACAACATTAGTAATGTACTGACAAACACACTCACAATGAAACACACACACACACACACACACACACACACACACACACACACACACAGAGTTGGTAGGAAAGTAAAGAAAAGGGAAGCCGACTGAAGGGAGGAAGGAAAAGGAATGAGGCTGAACGAACAAGCCTGAGCGCGACACACACACTCTGCCTCACACACACACATTTCCCACACACACACACACACTCGGCGTTCGGTTCAGCGTGAAGCTTCAGTCGTGCAGACAGCGAAGCAGCAGCAGCAGCAGCAGCAGAAAGCAGAGCCGAGGAGACACCAGACGGTTGCTGCAGCCGCCTGCCAGTCCAGACTCGGGGTTCAGAGGACGGGATGAAGCTCGGAGCTGCTGGTGGGTGGAAAAGTCCTCCGGTTCCTCCCAGAGGCATCTCTGTGGACTGAGACCTGCTCCTCCAGCTGCTGTCGGAGTCCCACCTGAAGAACAACGAGATGATTCATCGTGGGAAAGCGCTTCTTTTGGGGGATTCTGTGGAATGAGTCGAGCAGGAGCTGAAGGCTGATCCTGGATCCACAGGTCGCGACTCCTCGTCGTTCTCGTTGGATTCTGGATTTCCCAGAGGCAGACGTCGAATCACGTGGAGAAAACATTCCTGGTGATCTGCGGGGTTTTGCTTCTGCTCGGATCCGTTTGATTTTGCACAGCAACAAGTTCTCCAGCTCAGAGTCACTAAACGGTGAGTGGGGCAGTTTTTCTTTGCGTCTCAGAGCCTGAGCGAGCTTCTTACTTCAGCTTACGGTCTTGAGCGTGAGCAGGAGTTCCATGTTTTGGCTGCTGAGGAGGTAAACGTGCACTTTAGGTGTTGTGATGAACCACTGACAGACCTGCAGACGCCTGAGCTTCGCTGAGGAACTTTTCCGGTAACCCAGAATAGCAGTTTAACCCTTCGAGGAGCCGTGCAGTAAATGTGAGGCGGTGAAAAGATAAAGCTGCAGGACCTGGACAGCTTGTCTGGGATTTCACTGACACCTGTCGCATCCCAGCGACTGACAGCAGCCACGGCGTGGTTCGAGGGCTTCACATCTTCTTTGTCAAAGTAAAACCAGTTAAACCTCTGAAGTCCAAACACTTTGCAGGTGTGTTTTAGAATTTCAAATTTTTACACACACAGAAGACACAAAGCATAAGAAAGGTTCAATCACTTATTATCCAAAATTTAAAAAAAAAAATCTAATTGTACATGATCTGCTCACTATTTGTGCAATTTTTATGCATCATTTTTGCAACCACAGACTCTCTGCTCATCAGATGTAGAAAGATGTTCCACCAT
>NW_007578329.1:36392-54004 GCF_000690725.1 Stegastes partitus
CTGTGTATCTGTGTATCTGTGTATCTGTGTATCTGTGGGGTTGAAGGTCCGTCTTACTTCAGAGCTGAAATGTGAGAAAGAATTCAACCAAAACGTTAACATCTGGATAAACGTAGTTTCTCTGAGGTCAGGTGAAGATCAGCTGATTTCGGCCTCCCAGTGTGAACACAGCTGCCCCGTCCAGTCCCACCAGCACAAACCCAACGCTGATACTTTGAGGCAGCAGACGACGTCCAGAGAGCTGCAGCAGCCAAACCGTCCGACTTCTCTCCGGGTTCGGTGTGTTTTTCTGTTTTAAATTCTCCCCCCGGCTAACGTCTGGGACGCTCCGGCGAGGACAACCACAACCACATGAGGAAACTGTTACGAGTGCTGCAGGACAGAAACCAGGCCGAGACGCTGCTCTGATTCCTGCAGCACTTCCTCTTTCAGATATTTAGATCTTTCAAAGCCTACAAGCTCTGAGAAACCCTCCACTGACCCTGTGAAAAGGAGAGATAATTAGATTCTTCTCTCCTCTCCTGAACCCGCCGCGAACTTCGGGGCGAGAAGAGAAGCTTTTATCAGTTTCCTTTGTGAAGTCGCAGCGCTGCGGAAACTTCATCTTGAACTTTTAAAAAGCTGGAGTTCAGGTTAAACATTAGCGGAGAGTTTTTATTTGTTTCGTCAGAGCTGAAGGCTGAAGATCTAAAGCAGCTGCACATCTCTGACGTCTTCCTTCCACAGATCAGCGTTTCCGTCTCTGTAGAAATCCGCTGATCACTCTGTGGATCAGGGAAACGTTCCTGCGTCACATTTTCTTTTTATTTGCTCGTGAAGACGACGTTTTCCAGCCTCCCTGAAGGCTGTGCACTGCAGACACACAAACACCGTCAAAAATAAAATAAAATAAATATCTCTCAGAATGATTTGCTAAAAAACACCAATGTTCAAAAAGTGTTTTAAAAAAATCTAAAAATTACAGCAAATATCTGAAACAAAAATATTTTAGCTTAATTTGTTTTAGCTTGTTTACATGCAGTTAAAATTGTGTAATTTTACAGTCAAATGTCGTTAACTGACAATATTATTTGCAAAATACACATTTTTGATGTATTAAAAGTTTTTCTTTCTCTTTTCGATCAACGTGTAAATTAATATTTATTTTTGTAGTTTTGCTGTAATTTTTTTCTATAATTTACAAAACAGGAAAAATCTGTAAAAAAACAAACATCTGTGAAATACTGACGTTTGTAGATGATTTAAATACAGTAAAAAAAACAAACAAAGAAACTGTTACTGTTTGTAGAAAACAGGGAAAATCTGTAAAAGAAAAACTATTAAAAAAACAAACGGTCGTTTTCACTCCTTCATGTCCGTCATGTTCCTTCAAATAACAGCAAATAATTGGAAATAATGATGTTTTTTGCTAACTTACAAAGTCATCTTCCAATTACACGTTTATAAAAAGCAACTAATTACTGATGTACAAACAGATTTTTCATGTTGATTTTATTTACAGTTTTGGCCAGTTGTTGTTGCTGTTGTTGTTGCTGTTGTTGTTGTTGTTGTTGTTGCTGTTGTTGTTGTTGTTGTTGTTGTTGTTGTTTTACAGTCAACATGTGAACTTAGACTTTTCAGTCATTTACCAAAACAGGAACAAATCTGTAGAATAACTGAAGAAATTCCAGATAAGAAGTGTTCCTCTTTTGCAGCGCTGCACTGGACCGGCGGGATGTGAAGGCGGCGAACGTCACCGTGGCGACGCTCGGGATGTTTGTGGTGGAAGCTGGAATCCGCGGCTCTGATTGGATGATTACAGACCGCGCTCGTGGCCGTCTCCTCCTGGTTCTGGTTGCCGGCAGAGTTTGATCAGAAGGCCTGTGTCATGAGGACAGTCTCCATCGCTGAGCGCACATTCTTGGGTCTTGGATTACCGACCGCAGGGCATCATGGGAGACGTGACAGCAGCCAATGAAAACTCCCGATGACATTCATTGAGAGACTTCCTGACGCTTTCCTTTCCTTTCTGGTGGATTATTTGTTGTAGTGAAGCTAAAACTTCTGCAGATGTTTGAGGATCTGAGGCCCGACTCGCCAGTGTTCGGTTGAATCTTCAGGATCATTTTTGCCGCCATGCTCCCTGCAGGGCCGGCGGCGGGCGGAGGGGGTCGAGGCGGCGGCGGCCTGTGCCTGCTCCGGTGGCTGGGCCTCAGGCTGTGGTCCCGCCGGGGGACCCTGGTCTTCGCTCTGCTCTGGTTCGGGTCCTGGTTGTTCCTGAACGGCCTGGTTCTGGTCCACCGGAGCATCCTGTCCGACTACTGCACCGACGACAAGAGCAAGAGGATCCTGCAGAGGCTGGTGAGTCACACGGACCGCATTTCACCTTTGAGTTTCCTTTACAGCCCAAATGATCTGATTTATAATGAATTTTTACGTTTCTTCTGACTGGAAACGACATAGACGAGTAAAAAAGACGCTGTGATGGAGATGTCAGCCCCCTGAGTCCCTGAATGGTTTCACTCCTGTCTTTCTTTTCCTCACTGTGGTTCAGTTTTCTCTGCAACATAAAGTCCTGCAGCTCTGAGGAACCAGAATGAAGCAGGAGAGAGAAGTCAGACATGTCCTCTGTGCAGAACAACACACTTTGGATATCACAAAAAGTTTAAAAAATGACACAGAAAGAGTCTAAAATGACAGAAAAGTGACACGAAATGACGCCAAAAGACACAAAACGGACAAAAAGTCAGAAAAAATACGCAAAAATATGTTAAAATTACATGAAGATGACACAAAATGAAACAAAGAAAGAAAAAAGTAAACAAAAACAAAAAACAAGCCGATCACAGATGTTACTGGAAAAATGAATCTCCACATAATGTAGATGTTTAAGGATTTGCACACTGCCTGCAGTTCAGCCGAATATTACCGTTTGTTATTTAAAGAGACACAGAGAACAAAGCGATTCAGGAGAAACCTTCTGACCTGAGGAAGAAATCCGGAGGAATTTCCTGACGAGCAGAAAATCTCCGTTTTTACAGTTTCTCGCTGTCAACGGTGTAACTTTGCTAAAGGCGGGTTTTGAACTCAGCGTTGGGGTTCAGAGGCTGAACATGTGAGTCGGCTTCAGAGTGGATCCGACTCACGAGAGCAGCGTCGGTCCTCCGTCTGCTCTCTGGTCACGTTAATGCTCATCCAATCAAAGCAGCACGTTGGCTGCTGCTCACAGCCTGACGTGAGCTCGGACGCATCACAACAACACGTCTCACTGGGATCGCTGTGGCAGCAGGTCTGGTGCTGACGGACAGGAAGTGAACCGAGGCTGGGAAGCTGGAAGATCATTTGCAGGAATGTGAAACAAGCGATGAAGCCTTTACAGACTCAGAGTTCCTGTGATTGGCTGGTTTCAGTAAACAGGAGGTTTTCCACTGCCTTCGTTCCTCCCTGTGCTCTCTTCATCCGGTATTTTCTCCGCCGTCTCGACACGTCTCAGTGTCGCTGTGGTCGCGGGAGGATCAGCTGATTTAAATTGTATGTTTGCGTGTTCCTCTTGTCAGTCACGGCTGTCGTCAGGTGGCTGTTTGTTGCTCAGCAGAGCCGTGAAGGCGGCAGGTCAGCCGCTGATTTATGGATGTGGAGAGTCAGATATCAGTCGTTTAGCGAGGCGATGACAAATGCTGCCGTTGGTTTGTTGGGTTTCAGTCTGCAAGCTCACACGAAATGAAACACGTGGAATAAATAAAACCGATGAACTCCCGACGCTGCCGACTGGTTTCAGAGATACGTCACCGAAATGACATCATCATCCAGATCTGAAGCACTGCAGTGGGCCTTCCTACTGAGGATGGTGGAACATCTTTCTTGATCATCTGGACTTGATTTTAGACTGGTGTTGGACTGGTTTTGGGCTTGGTGTTGGACTTGCTTGTTGACTGGTTTTAGACATGCTTTTAGACTGGTTTTTGGGCTAGTTTTATAATGGTTTTAAACTGGTTTTGGACTGGTTTTATAATGGTTTTAAACTGGTTTTGGACTGGTTTTGGCCCAAAGAATAGCCCCATATTCCTCCCACAGCAGAAAACAAAACATTCTGCGATGCTGTTGCACGTTCTTCGTGAAACCAGGCTGCTTGTGATGAATCAGTTGGAAAGTTGACGTAGAGACGTCCTGAGAACTGCTGAATATCAGAGAATTAGAAATGCTTAAATGATCATTAGCAGCCTTAAAGGGAACTTCATCCTGGTTCGGTCAGTGTGTGACAGGACTGAACGGCGTTTATGCTGCGTGTCCGCTCAGCGTAGGAGTGATGTCGTGGGACAAAGATAAAAATACACTCTTGGGAATCTCTCGTCGGCGCTCGTTAATCTCTGAGGCATCAACTCTTGGCTGAAAACATGAAGCTCCAGCAAAAAAAACAAATTATTTTAGGATCCTGCAGAGAAAAGCATCGCGCCCGCGTCGCCGGTAAATTTGACTTATTGCCTAAATCGAACTCTGGCTGGGAAATAAAGTTGCAGCTGACAAGAAACGTGAACTGACTTCACCTCTCCTGTTCGCATTTTAACTTGATTTAAAGATAAAAGTGCATTTATTCTAAGTTTTATCACACCTTTCTGTGCTCCATACTCCTCCTGTTTCATGGTGCTGCAGGATAAACAACTAAAAGGTTCTTTCTTTATGAGGAAACACACATCAAAGAGCAGCAGTATTCCCTCTGCTGTCCCCCCCTCTGCCCGGATGTCAATATTACAGCATCAAACAGAGTTATAATGTAAAATTCCCTGTTAAGTCCAGGCTTTTTCCAGGCTCAGAATGGGCCTTTGGGGGGCGACTACGCCCAACACTGAGCACAAACAGTCTGTGTTACCTTATATGTAGTTTTAGATTTATTTCTGACCATCTGATGAGCTAAAACATCCATTATGTTTGAGTAAACGAAAGCCTAATGAACAAAAACTGGTGCAAAAATTGAATTTCTTCTCAGTTCTTATCTGGTGATTTCCCTTTGAGGCTGGTTAAAACCCCTCCAAAAACTCCTCCATGTTGGAAAAACCCTGCAGTCTGTGTTCTTTCTGAGCATCTTTTATTCATGTCAGGTTTCTGAGAGCGTGATGTTGATAAAATAGACATCTGAAAGCATAAAGCTGCTCCTGGGGAAAGAAATACTCTCATGGTTGGGTTGGAATGTGGTGGCGAAGCTCAGAAAACATCCACAGATTGTTGAGGTGGTCCGTCTGACAGGGAAACTTGACTCCTTGTCACTCTGGGCTAATTCAAAAATGAACGACGCTTCACTTTAACCTTTGATAGAATTTAAACAGATGAGCTAAATAAAAATCCACCCCTGCACAGATGTCATGACTGGGGCAAATGAGCTGTAGGAACTAAAAGGGGGTTTTGTCCCAGGCTGCAAAGTTGGACATTTTAACGTGGAGGTGTGTGGGGGTTGAACCAGCCTCTAGTGGACATTTGAGGAACTGCAGCTTTTGGGACTTTACAGCTCAGACGGTTGGGTCACTTCATGCTTCATGTTGGTTCTTTTAACTCGCTGCTGTTTACAAAAACACAAAAAAGTGGAATCAAGGTGTCCACAGTCGTGTTCCCACCCACATCCTACAGATGCTTTGTTCTGCGCACCAGCTCCAGAAAGCTGCTCAATGTGTCGGCTTGCATTTATTTTATCGGTCAAATGTTTTTTGTTTTTTTTCTCCTCTCAGTCTCTCTTGGAAGAAAACGGTGACTCTAATAACTTACTATTTATTCCATTTTTTATTCGTTGTCTCCTCTCTGTTCTGTGGAAACACTTCAGCCTGCAGTTCAGCCAAAAAACCCCAAAACATTTCTCATCAGTTGAGTCAATAACGGCTTCACGGTTGCGCTGAGGTGTGTGCAGTCATTTTCTACAGAATCTGGTGACTGCAAACAGCAATTTGTTGGCAAATTTATAGAGGAGAATAAAGTGATTTTGATCAAATATCCCCATTTTAAACTTATATTTGGTTCTGTTTCTCAGTGGAAGCTAAAGCCACAGATTCTTACAGTGTCCTGCTCTCATAAATGGTGTCATTTGGGTGGTTGTTTTAAACACAGCATGCCTTTCGAGCCTGCAAGGTGGCGCAGTTGGTAGCACTGTTGCCTCGCAGCAAGAAGGTCGCCGGTTGGCGTCCCGGTGAGGACACCCGGGATCTTCCTGCATGGAGTCTCCATGTTCTCCCCGTGCAGCGTGGGTTCTCTCCGGGTTCTCCGGCTTCCTCCCACAGTCCAGAAACATGCTGAGGTTAATTGGTGATTGTAAATTGTCCGTAGGTGTGAATGTGAGTGTGCTTGGTTGTCTGTCTCTAAGTGTAGCCCTGTGATAGACTGGTTACCTGTCCAGGTGAACCTGCCTTCACCCTGAGTCAGCTGGGATAGGCTCCAGCCCCCCATGACCCTAGTGAGGATTAAGCGGTGTATAGATAATGGATGGATGGATGCCTTTCGAGCCCACTGGCAGGTTTTGGAGTTGCGGCTACTATTGTCGTTGAAAATCGAAGGAAATCAAATGACTCGATCGATAATCCCAAAGAGATTCCAGTTTGAGGAAGAAAAACATCGCAGTCCTCTAACTGGGAAGCTGGAAACAGTTCCAGCTGTCAAAACAGTCGCTGATTATTGAACTAATCGACTTCAGCCTGATATAAAAAGCAGTTTAGTCTGCTGCCGGCGCGACGGAGAAAAACGTATGGATGGATAATTCAATTTAGTAATTCATATCCGACAAATCCCACCTCCTCCTCCTCCTCCTGTATTTCCATCAGCGCTCGGCGTCACAGTGAGTTGTTGCTGAGCAGCTCCGCACACATGGTTTGTGTTGAAAGAGAAATCTGTAAGTTTCTGCTGACTATTTATAGTCCGTAGCATGGTCTCACCCTGTCCCCGCATGTCTCTGGCATTCCTCCCACTATTTATGGCCTACATTTTTATGGCCGAACTCTGTTTTTTAATGCACCCCGGTTTGTTCCTTAACAGGGAATTAACAGAGAGGAGGTTTATGTGCAGCTCAGCTCGGTGCGTCTGGACTCCAAACCCAGACTCTGCACGATGTTGTTGTGGTCGTCGAAGCGTCTGTTATGATTTTCTGTGAAGAATTTGTCCTCGGCGGCTGAATTTCTACCACGGAGGTTATAAAGTCAGGAGCTGATGAAAGACAGCTTCTCTGCTGAACATACAGAGCCCATATAAAGTGTTCAGCCCTTCTTATTGTTGTGTAACACCAGCTCACGCTCAGTTTAAGTTAGCCGTCTTGAAAAGACTTTACCAAAAAAAAAGACTCCTTCATGTCAGCGTGTAAACACATTTCTACACTGTCAAGTCAAATAATTAAAAAGACAAAACGTAAAAGAAGTGATTACATAAATATTCATCCACTTTGTAAAGTATCTCCCCTAATTCAACTCAGGTGCAGCCAGTTGGTGCTAAAAGTCACACAGCTGGTGAAACAACGATCATCTGAGGTCAGTGAATGTGTCTCAGTGATTGCAGTATAAAGACCAGTCCCTGGTGGATCAGTGCTCCTGGATAGAACCACACCATGAAGACTGAAGAACCCTCCAAGAACTCTGGAAAAGGTTGTTGAGAATAAGAAAAGACAAGAGATGGATACAAGAATATTTAACTGAATATCTCTTGGAGTCCAGTTAAATCCTTAAAACCTGAGTGACCGACCAAGAAGGAGACTAGTGAAGGAGGCCAGCAAGACTCCTACGACTCCTCTGAAGGAGTTTCCAGCTTCAGTAGCTAATTGGAGAAACTGTTGTCTGTTCTTCACCAGCAAAGCTTTATGGAGACAAAGAGAAAGAGTCTGTTGGAAAAAGCTCAGATTAAATCTGGACCAGAGTTCAGCAGAAGACATGTGGAGACTCTGAAGTCACCTGGAAGAAGGTTCTCTGGTCTGAGGAGACCAGAATTTGGCTTTTTCTTCATCAGACTAGATGCTATGTTTGGTGGACACCAAACATGGCACATCATCACAAACACACCATTTCCACTGTGAAGCACGGTGGTGGCAGCATCATGATGAGGAGATGCTTCTCAGCAGCAGGCTCTGGAAAGCTAGAAGGTCAAATAAATGCAGCAATGTACAGAAAAATCCTGGAGGACAACCTGATGCAGGAGAACTGAGACTTGGAGAAGACGTGTTTTCCATCCAGACGATGAGTCGAAGCAAACAGCCAAAGCTCCACAGAGATGGTTTGAAGACAACAAGGTGAAGTTCTGGAGGCCCGGTCAGAGTCCAGACCTCAGTCCAGCTGACACATCATTACCTTCTTCTCTGTCGAGGTCCTGACGCTCAAAACAAACATGTCTGAGTGACGGCTGACCCGACGAGGCCGACCACCGCCTCCAGCGCCCGGACGTCGCCGCTGTCTCTGAGGAATGACGGATGATTTAGGGAGAAACACCGCCGACAGGTGAAGAAAACCAGTCAAACTTTACACAGTCTTTCATGTTTTGTTTTACGCTCTGACAGCTGAGAACCTGCTCAGGTACATTTACTAACCTTTAGGTCAGTCATGGCTTCACCGACGCTGGATTCTGTTTTTGTCTTGACAGAGTTTGGTTAAAGCAAACGATGGACTTCTGGAAATGTTCAATGAGTTATTTTGATGAAATACACGAGTTTATGCTCAGAGTTGGTTAATTCTCCTGATGGACACTCATGAGTGGCTGGAGGAAAGCTGAGAGTCTGTTTTACAGTTTCTGTCTCTCTCCAGCCTTCCAGCCGGCTGCTTCCACGACGCTGACTCGTCTGAAGACAGCAGCCGACGGAGTTTAGCGTCAAAGCAGGTTTACGTCCTGGTTTGTTCAACCTGAAATTTAGTGAAACATTTAGTGTCTCCTTGTGGCTGTTTTGCGTCTGTGATTATTTTGTGTCTCTTGTGTCTATTTTTGGTCATGTGGAGCTGCTTTGTGGTTGTTTTTTGCCTCTTTCAGGCCATTTTGTGTGTCTCACTGTGTACCTGATATCTAGATTTGGGCGGCGCTCGTGGAGTTCGTCTTCTTCTGCTTCGTCTCGTTTTGCAGCGTTTGTTGTGGACGGACAGAAACGCGGTGCGTCTGTGAAAGACGACGAACAGGAAAACGAGGCTCTGAGCGGCTTCGTTCTGCCTGAACTCTCTCCTGCTCGGCGCTGAACTGGTTCTGAGGGGCTGCCGTGGAGGCTGATGGATGCAGGCGACTCCCGGCCACAGATTTACAGCCCAGTCTGTGCAGATGTTAAAGTCCGTGGAGCGTCTCAGGTAGACCCGTCCAGGTGATTTACAGCTGCTGCTCTGATCGCTGTCAGATGGAAAACAGTCGCCGTCTGACTGCGGGCTGAACTCCCCGCGGAGACACGGCGGCGAGAGCTTCTCCACAGATTCACCAGAGAGGGAAACATGAAGGAAAATTCATTTTAAAGACGACGCAGAGGCAGGGCCGGGAGAAACACCGAGCAAGAACACCGCAGAAGCTGGATCATCCCACCACAAGCCAACCAGATCCTCCATGTGACCTCCTCAATCAGCTGATCCTTCATCGACGGCAGCTGTAGTTTGTTTAATGAAGTTCTACCTTCACACTGTGAATATGTTCAGAGCTCCAGGTCCAGGTTCATCACCTTAATGGACCTGTTCCATCATTTCTGAGCCTCAGAACTTCATCAGTGCAGCAGATAGACACATGACATTTAGGAGGAAGAACACATCTGAGTTGCTCATTATTTCTACAACCAGCTGGTAGCATCAGTATTATGGGATGTCTCCTGGTCCAGCAGTTTAACGTCTATGACACAGAGTGACAGAAACAACCATCGGTACCCTGGATGTGTTTCTGGTTCTGATCATTCACCAGAGGAAACTTTACAAAGTGCATTTTTGTTCATCTTCAAGTCTCACTTTCACCCTGATGATGCCGCCGCCGTGCTTCAAGGTGGAGATGGTGTGTTTGTGAGGAAGTGCATTCTGGGTAAACCTTCCAGGCTCCCGTCAGCATGTGTGATGATGGTTGGTCAGAACCAGTTCTAGACGATGGAAGGACCGTTTCACCTCCAGAACCTACCAGGATGTGTCTCTTTGTGGTTATTTGTGTCTCTCTGAGGAAGCTTTGTGGGTCTTTCTTTGTTGTTTTGTGTCTCTTTGTGGTAATTGTTTGTGTCGTTGTGCTCATTTGTGTGTCTTTGTGGTACTTTTGTGCGTCGTTATCCAGACGAACCTCTTGGTGTATTCTCCACAGAAGCCCTGGACCTGGTCTGTTTGGGGCTCAGTGTTCCTGCAGCAACACAAATCTTCCAACACAAGCTGAAACTAAGCAGTTTGGTTCTTCTGCTCGTGTCAGTGATTACGATCATTCACTCGCTGTGACCGATTCTCTCCGTTACCTGAATCCTGAGCGTGGCTGATGCAGGACGACGATGACGGCGTGCTGCTGCTGCTGCTGCTGCTTGTTGTTCTGCAGCCACTCTGAATCTTTCATGAGCTCTGATAATAGTTCGTCTCCATGATGCAATCAGAGAGCTGCAGCGGTGAAAACATCGTCTCACAGGCCGAGTTTGATCTACGAGGCGCAAGCAAACACGCGGGCGTCGCTTCAACAACACGCCTCGCTGTGTTTAATCCTCTGAACTCGGAGCCTCCAGCAGCTCGTTCAACTCGCTGTTGGCTGCAACACAAAGTCCTGCAGCCCGGCGGAGCCTCGACAACACGAGGAGGACTCAGTCAGAAACACATCGCGGCGCATTTCTGTGGTCATCTGCAAAAACTGTAGAAATCTGGAACCAGCAGGGGCAACATCTGTCGGTAGCTACTTCCAGCTGTTTTGCTTCACGTTGTCAATCACAGACGCACACAGAGAGGCTTCTTCCTGAAGGGGGCGGAGCCAGCTGCAGTGTGTTGTGTGTCTGTGTGGTCATTTTGTGTCGCTTCGTGGTTGCTTTGTGTCTCTTTTTGGTGACTTTGAGTCTTTTTTTGGTTGTTTTTTGTCTTTTTGGGTTCATTTTGTGTCTCTTTGTGGGCTTGTTGTGTGTCTTTGTTGTCTTTTTGTGTCGCTTCGTGGTTGTTTTTTGTCTCTTTGTAGTCGTTTTGTGGGGGTTTTCTTTGCGGGCGGTGCTTTTGTGTTGTTTTGAGCGAGAAGGAAAAAAAACTGAAGCAAATATTCTGTGTGACTTTAATTAGTTTGGGCCCATTGTGGGTCCTTTAAATCACCTCGGATGCAGGATCAATAGGCCGATCAGAACCAATTAACGTCTCCACAACAACCAGAGGTCTGTCTCTTTGGTTGTTTGTCTCTGTGTTGTTATTTGTGTCTCTTTGTGGTGGTTTTTTACCTCTTTCGGGCCATTTTGTGGTCGTTCTGTGTCTCTTTGCGGCGGTGCTTTTGTGTTGTTTTGAGCTAAAAGAAAAAACAAAAAAAACTGAAGCAAATATTCTGTGCGACTTTAATTAGTTTGGACCCATTGTGGGTCCTTTAAATCACCTCGGATGCAGGATCAATAGGCCGATCAGAACCAATTAACGTCTCCACAACAACCGGAGGCGTCACGTTCAGCTCTCTGCAGATCAAACGTCCCTGAAACTCGGCTCGTTGAGAAAACGTGCGCGTTTGAAGGCGAGCTGCAGATCAGAGGACTCGTCGGGGCGGATGTGGAGGCTCAGAGCTGCAGCCTGAACACGCCGCCGTCATTAGAGGCTGCTTCGGGGTCAGCGGTGGCTTCAGAGACGACGCTCGGCTCTTTGTTGCGACCCTGCAGGCCTCCTCGTTGGTATGCAGCGCTCGTCTCTTTTAAGTGCCTCTGTTCTCGTCTTATCTTCTCCCTCTCTGACCTTCTGTGCTGCCTTTCTTCCACGGCTGAATACAGATCAAGAAAGCGTGGCGGGATTTGGACGATGTCTCCTGATAGCGGCTGAAGCGAGCCGAGGAAAAGCGCTGACAAAGTGCCGTAATTAGGTAATGACGCTGAGGTTTGCTGGAGCAGCCTCACCGCGTTGGACGCGAGCTTTGGACTTCACGCAGGTCCACACATCATTCTTTTTGGTGCCGAGTTCAAGTGCAATAAAATCGTAGCTCAGATGTGCTGATTAATGTGAACTGGGACGCTGGGCTTGTTCTCGTTACGAAACAGCAGCTGGCGAAGCCCTCGGGCTGCTCGGAGACGCAGTCATTAGCAGGAGCGTAGCGGCCTTCACCTGCACCCACATAAATCACCGTAAACACGCTGAAGACGCCGGGCGCTGCCTTTAAAGATAAGACCGTGTTACTGGGGATGAGCTGTAAACTTCACATTTCACTGGCACATAAAACATCAGCAGGATGCTGTGAAGAGCTGTGGACCGAAATATCTGGAAAACATGTTTCAGCTCATTTAAACACAGTAAAAAACAAACTGTGATATTGGAGCCATATGATGTGTGATTTAACTCAACTAAGGAAATCACTTCAAAACAAATGTGTAACACTTTCCTTCCATTTGTCTTTCAAACAACACATTGTTGCAGATTAACAGTAAAAACATTCATTTTAACATCGGTTTGTGTCACTTTTGTGGCAATTTAGCAATTTTATGTCATTTGAGCAACTTTTTGTGTCATCTGAGCATCTCTTCCTGTCATTTTGTGTCGTGTTAGCATGTTTTGTGTTCGTTTTGGGTCTTACCATCGTTTTTATTCCCTTGTGTCGACTGAGTCCTGCTGACAGAACACATCTCTGAGTTCTCTCTCCGTCTTCATGTTGTTCTGGTTCCACAGAACCAGGACTTTATGCTGCAGACAAACATGAACCTCAGTGAGCTAAAGTGAGACAGGAGCAGAAAACAAACACAAACTGTTGTTGGGTTACAGTTGTGTGGTGAAACTCTGCGGCTACGTAGCTGCTAACAGAATGTATTAGAAACGTGGCAGATGTTGAGGACGCCTGGTTTCTGGTTGACCCTCAGTTTGCTGACGTCTTTAATGACGTCCTGTAGCTGCAGCAGAAGCAGCGACGGTGACGAGGCTGCGCTGGAAACCTGCAGCTCGTTCCTGCCTCGGCCTGCAGCTGAAGTCACCGGAGACTAAACCGCTGCCTGAGCCGCTGCCTGGAGGTTAAACTCAGTCGTTTTCTGCTGAACCCAACAGGCAGCTTCACGTCGGCCGACACTTTCATTATCGCATAAGACCGACGGAGGGCGGATATTACACGAGAGGACACCGACGAGCTCATCTGGAGGCACATAAATCATGTCGAGTTGAGCTCTGTGATCGTGTCTTTATGTCTGAAAACAATCTCCTGCTGTGCTGCATTCATTTCAGGGCTGGAAGGTATGAAAAGCAGTTCACCAGGACATACAGCTTCTGCTCAGAGGAAACTATCCTGACTCACTCCCACTGCGACACTCGATCGTGACACAGTTCCTTCAGACTGTTTGTGTTACAACATCACAACAGCTGTCATCAAGCAGGCATTCATTTCTGGCAGAGTTACCTGCTTCAGGTGTTTTCAGCTCATTAAACGTCTGAGCCTCGGGCTGACACACTTTCACTCTCTGTGGATTCATTGTTCACGGCAACACAAAGTCCTGCACCTCTATGGAAACACAACAACACGAAGAAGGAGCGACAGTCGCTTCTGTGCAGCATGACACAGTTAGATTGACAGAAAAAAAACACAAAAACATGACACAAAGAGACACACAAGATCCTAAAACGACACAGAAATGACACAAAGCTGCAGGAATGACACAAAAATGACAAAAAAAGATGCTAAAATGATATAAAATGACATGAAACTGACACAGAAGATACTAAAATGACACAAAAAGTTGCAAAAATGACACAAAACGTGCTAAAAGGACACAAAAAGACACAAAAACCCCTGCTAAAATGCTAGAGACATGACATGAAACTGACACAAAAGACATTAAAATGACACAAAAGTTACAAAAATGACACAAAAACATGCTAAAACGACAAAAAAGACGATAAAATGACACAAAAATTACAAAAAAGATGGAAAATGACACAAAAAAGTTGCAAAAATGACACAAAAGATGCTAAAATGACATGAAAAAATCTGAGAAGACACACAACTGACACAACAGACGCACAAAAAATTGAAAAAAATCCACAATAATGACCAAAAAAGAGGCTAAAATAAAACAAAAAAATGCTAAAATGATATTAAAATGACACTAAATTAGCCCAAATAGACAAACAGTACGAGTGACTGATGATCCGACTGTTTCCATTAAACGGAAGACGAACCTTCTGGACACCAAACAGCAGCTTCACGGCGTTTTGTTGTCGGTTCGTTTGCGCTGCAACATAAAGTTGTTTTTTCTTTCTTTTAGGTGGATTGTTAATGACATGCGTAGGATAACGTGATTTTAATGAAATGTCCCCGTTCGTGGCTCAGATCGGTTCATTTTCTTGAACTAACTCTCTGAACGTTGAGAATGTCCGAACAGTTCTCTGAGCCGATCACCAGCAGAATTAATCAGTAACACGAATGTAGACGTGTGACATCATGAGCCGCTAGCACAGTGTCCTCAGACATCTCCTTAAAACACATGTGGGTTCTGGTTGGAGGCCGTTATGCGTCACAGAAGTCGTTGTCATGGCGCCCGCTGCTCCCTAAACAGGCTCTCTGCTCAAACAGTCAGAGGCCCCACCTGGTGGAACAACCAGGTACTGCAGCACATCCACAACACAACACGCACCACCGTCTTCTTTGTCCTTATCGGCTGAACAACTGAAGGTAATTCATCGATTAATCATTACTCATTGACGTCCCCGGTATTGATCAGGCAGCAACGTTCTATAAATCGATGCTTGGCTTCTGTTTAAAGCGCCTGAAGCTTCCAGACGTGGTTCATGACCACCGACGGAACGTTAAGGAACAGCTTGGAGGCTGTTTTTCAGCTCATACTCTGGTTTTAATAATGCTGATGTGATAAACTGGTATCGGATCAGGACTTGGCAGATAGTCTATCGTTCATCCCAGCAGCAGCAGCAGCTTCGTCATCTGCTGCGTCTTCGGGGGTTAAATGTGCAGCAGCTTTAACTACGAGCAGAATAAACGCTGCTCACAGTGACTCCTCTCACCTCCACGTTGGCCGACTTTGCCGAACCGACGCCGAATCGTGAGGATGACGAGGAGCGGATATGTGAGCGGACTGACGAGCAGCGATGGCGCTTTGATTAACGAGGAGCAGCGTTTCAGGGTTTGGCTGCAGCACAGAGACCAGCTGCCAACGCTCGCGCCTCCACTCATTTTTAACGGATTCAATTTCTGCTCCGTTCTCTGATGCGTCGGGTCGATAGCGACGCTCCATTTTGATCTTCGCTCATCCTGTTGAGCGTTAAAGGCCGTGTTTGGGAGCCTCGACTCATTTTGTCACTCGGCTCATCGCTCTCTGATTGATTTCCCGTCGACCAGGCGCCGGCTGGTGGTTTTCCCGATGAAACGGGCCTGCAGAGGTTTGGGTGACACTCTGATTCTGATGCTGCTGCGTTTCCTTCCAGCTTCAACTCTCTGTTAACGCTTTACAATGGAGACGTCTGAAAACTCTGGTTGAGTCCAAACATTTTTCTACGATTTTTCCTTCAAATAATACTTTTTTGCAGATTGACACTCGGTGAAAATAGAATAATTTTACTTGTAATTTTCTTTTATTACTTTCATTTTAGCAACTTTTTATGTCATTTGAACATGGTCCTGTGTCACTTTGGTGTCTTTTTGTCATTTTCGTGTCTTTTTTAGCAACGTTTTGTATCATTTCGTGTCTTTTTAGTAAGTTTTTATGTAATTTGTGTCTTTTTAGTAACTTTTTGTCATCTTAGCAACTTTTTGTTATTTTTGTGTTTTTTTTAGCAACTTTTGGTCATTTTAGCAACTTTTTGAATAATTTTCGTGTCTTTTCAGCAACTTTTTGTCATTTTCGAGTCTTTTTAGTAACTTTTTGTCATCTTAACAACTTTTTTGTCATTTTGTCACAAAAACAGAAATAGTCCCCAGTTTACATTGTTTGAGTTTTCAAATAATGCTGCTGAGTGTTCAGCGCAGCGCGGTGTTACGACGGTCTGACTGCACGGGGACGGGGGAAGTGTTGGACCGGAACATTTCTAACACTGACCCCGGGAGCCCAGAACTGTCATTAAAATGGATAATTCACTAAAAAAAAGTTCTAGTTCACGATCAAAATCCTCGCTAAAACATTTCCAGCGTGGTCGGCGGTCGCTGCTGCTGTTTCCTAAAGTCAAGGAGATTTAAAAACTAGAATCCATAGACGGCAGAAATGTGACTCCAACGGCAGCTTTGTTCTGATAATCTTCACCCGGTGAGTCAGAGCAGAACGGAGACTCCCTGATTCGTCTTGGATTTGCAGATTAACACAGTTTATAGACTTTTGTGTGACTCTGAGCCACAGATCATCCAGACGTAAACGCACACAGTCTTCATCTGCACCGTTGTTCCTGTTTGCAATCATTTACACAGCGTGTTGAGAAAAGAACAGCTGCAGTGAAAACCAGCGTAAAAGTGAGAGTGTCCCTGAACGCACCGCCCCTGAACGCACCGGCCAACACAAAGGGCCACAGATGTTGGAAGGTGGGCGGAAAACTCATCGGGTTTGTTGATAAAAGCAGCGCTGAGAGAAAAAAAAAAAGGTTAAACCACTTTTTAAAAACAGTCACTTGCAGCTACATGTAACTGCCAGGATCAAAAAAAACAAAAAGCAGATTATCTTCTGCAGAAATCTCAAGTCTCTGCAGGTTTGTTTTCTCACAGAAACCAGTGAAGTGAAGCCAGCTGCTGCCTGGAAGAAAGACGAGCTTAAAAAGAGGAAACGAATCCAAAATAACAGATTTGGACGTCTGATCTAAACGATCTGCGATCTGGAGCCTCGGAGCCAAACCAGCTTCACGGTCCTTCAACCCCACAATGCTGTTTGAAAGACACGTTGGACTTTTTGTTTTTATTAAATCAACAAAATGACAACATTTGTCAGAGACAGGAACAGAAATAATTGTTGGATTTTCAACCTTCTGACAGCCGTCAACTCATCTGTGATGTTAAAGTCTGACGGGAAAATTTACCAAATATAGGCTTAAAATTGTGCTTTTTTTTTCTCTCTCATTAAAGTCATTTCATGCCACAAAGTTCATTTAAAAATTCCCCAAAAACAAACAGTTTGCTGGAACCAGATTCAGTAAAAACCTAAAAGTATTTGCACTTATGCTGGGACTAAACGTTCTGGGAGTTTTAGGTTGAACTGCAGGCAGTGACCAAAACTGCCCTGAAAATATCCACACATGATGAAAAAAACAAAAACAAAAAGGAAAAACGAGAGAAGTTTGTGATTTCCTCGGTTTTCTGTCACATTTTATCTCAGATGTTTGTCTGACTTTATCTTGACAAGTTAAGCCTTCATTTCTAAACTCTGATTGTTCTCTTCTAAAATTACAACAACACAAAGAAACACACCGCCGGGGTTTCACAGGGTTGTGTGAGTTAGAAGACATCTGCTCTCCACAATCACACATCTGACAATATTGACCTGCTACAGATTGTTTTCTGAAGGAAGCTGCAGGACGACGGCTTAAACAGCCACAAAGAGACACAAAACAGTCACAAAGAGACACAAA
>NW_007578329.1:54654-56053 GCF_000690725.1 Stegastes partitus
ACAAAACCACCACAAAGAGACACAAGATGATCAAAACAAGACACAAAATTAGAACAAGATATATAAAAAGCCACAAAAGGGCATAAATCTATCTTTGAGAGACAAAAAAATGACCATAAAAAGACAGTAATTGGCCACAAGGGACAAAATAGATCACAAAACGACCACAAAGAGACACAAAACGAATAAACAAAGACACAAATTGACCACACAGACACCCAAAAAGATCACAAACAGACACACACCGACCACTACAACAGCTGCCTTCAGCCTGAAGCGAGTGTGTGTGTTTGTGCGTTGAAGCTTCGTCATCATGATAGAAGAACACAACGCGTGCGCTGTCCAGTGTTTTAGCGCCTCATTAGCTCGACGCCCGTTAAACCAACCAAAGCGCCGCCGCCGTCCGTGTGTGTGTGTTGTGTTGTGTGTCTGCGTGGCGAGCAGGGAAACAGTGGGGTGTTGTGTACTCACCAGCTGTGAGAGCGGCCTACACGTCCAGCGCAGTGACCCCGAGGTCGGCCGTCCACCCACGCTGTGTGTGTCTGTGTGAAGGCAGCTCATTCAGCCCGCAAAAATCACACTGCTGTTCAGCACAACACAACACAACACAGCACAACACAACACAACACAACACAACACAGCTCAGCACAACACAACACAACACAACATAACACAGCACAACACAGCTCAACACAACACAGCTCAACACAACACAACACAACACAACACAGCTCAGCTCAACACAACACAGCACAAAACAACACAACACAGCACAACACAACAGTTGGCAGGTCAGCCTCAGGTCAGCAGCACAACCGACGTCTTCTACACACAACAACTAATACAAGTTAGAAAATAGCCACAAAGACACACAAAGCCACTGCTGGAACACACAACAGAGCTCCTGCAGCAGCTTCAGGCTCGGCTCACTCAGGAATGTCATTAAGGCGTTTTAATGTTGGCTTTACCATTATGGAATGTAATGGAGACAACAAAGACGCTCTTTGACTGAGGAACACACTGAGAGGCTCAGCTTTCTGCTCACCGACTGCACAACACACTCACATCTACTGCAGTTAAAGCACAGCGCTCACGTCTCTGAAGGCCCTGAAGGCAACACGTCCCGTCAAAATCACAAACAAAACATCGATACAAAACTACAAATCCTGCGCTCCTCGCCTCAACTGGGTCTCCACGACGAGAGGTTCTGGTTGAACTGCAGGCAGTGTTTAAACAGAACAGAGGAGACGACAAGAGAGACAGAGGAAAACAAAACCTACTGGATCAGTACTTAAATGCAGCACGGATCAGAACCAGAGACCAGAGGAGCCAGATGTTGGAGATACATTCATCTGATGGTGGAACGTCTTTCTACATGATGGTGGAACATCTTTCTACA
>NW_007578329.1:60036-61096 GCF_000690725.1 Stegastes partitus
ACACACACACACACACAGCAGCGTCTGTGATTCAGTGTGATGACTGACAGCAGGAGCTATTAGAGACTCAACAGGGACGATAATTGCAGAGTCTCCTCTGACTCTCAACACTTCCCCTCCTACACCTGTTGAGTCCATCAACACACACACACACACACACACACACACACACACACACACACTCTCTCTCTCTGAGTGTTGCTGCCTTCGTATTGCGATCGAACGACTCGATGACTTGCACGGCGGCGGACATCTCCGAGTCGTCTGAGGTCAGGAGTTTTCGATTCGTCGCTCCTCGGCTCCATATTCATCCGATGCCTCCGCGTCAAGGCCGGGCGTGAAGACAGACGCAGCGTTTATTCGTGCAAACCGCAGAGTAAACAAATAAAGATGTGATCCCAGCGGAGGGAGAACAGTCCACACTGAAAACACAGAATATACAATACAGACAGCAAGCAAGACGATGACAGTCATGAACTATGAAACACAGAATAACCGCAAAGAGACACAAAGAGACACAAAGAGACACAAAACAACCACAACAAGAAACAGGATGACTGAACAGAAACACAACACACAGATGTGCCAGTTGTGGCTGCATCAGGTTTTGAAGGGTCAGGGTGAGGTGGAGGTGAAGTCTGGTGACGATCCGACTGGCTGACTGTGGCCTTCACCACTCCAACCGGCCCAGTGTGTCGCCCTGACAAACCCCTGAGATGTTGACATTAAGCTGGTCCACGGCTACACTGCAGATGTTGAGGACTCAGACGAGGAGCGAGGTGTCCACGTTATCTCAACTCCCCTTCAACAGACTGACTGAGGGATGCTGACGGATGCTGGTCATCGCTCGGCTTTATCAGCGTCTTGTTGTCGGGCCAATCAAGCCCGTCTGCATACCTGCCGTCTTATCTGTCCGGCCTGTTCGTCGTACTGTCTGCCGAGCTTCCGGACTCCGTACCAGGACTCGGGTTACCTTCACCTCAAACAGCTGCGTAGTTTAATACTTGAGCTGCTGGTTGCTGAGGGTTGTGTTGCTGGTCTTCCTCAATACAGACAACAA
>NW_007578329.1:61486-69128 GCF_000690725.1 Stegastes partitus
AGACACAAAGAGACACTGACTCTGATCTTCTGGATTATTTTCTCACATATTTCAGTTTGCTTCTTTAAAACGTCTCTACGTGATGCAGACGGACACATTCACTTCATCTCCTCATGACGGTTTTTCCTCCACATTCCAAACCAGCCGTGGCCACAGATCACTTCATCTGCTTGATTGTGAATTAACGGCGTGCTGAGTGAAGACTTGAGGGCTCCGTCGACCGGCAGGTGTCTGGTGTCAGGGTTGGGCCTGCGAGCGCCTCGCTGACGGATGTTTGTGTTGGAATGTGGGCAGAGCGAGGATCAGCCGGCTAATCTCCCACCGAACCACGGCTGATCCCCGGGCCGGGCCCTCCAGACGCTCATTACCGCGTTCACTCACATGGAGGAGGATCAGCTCCTGGGCGGATTACCAGAAAGAAAAACAGGCGCGTAGACGGACGGACGTGGCATCAGAGAGGCGCGCTGACAGAAAACAGACACGTCTTATCTGAGAAAAGAACCAAAGCCCAGCATGAAATCCTGAAATGTCACCAGAAACACTTCAATCTGAACGTCTACGATCGACATCAGTCCAAGGAGGAAGCGCTGGCTCCTCAGCACAGGACGCTCTTATTCCTCCAAAGGTCGACGTTTTTAGCTTTTATCTCTAAACTCTGTCCCACAATTAAAACTCAAATCTGACTTTAAACTTTCCATCTCAAAATTAAAACGACTTCAGAATTTTGACGTTTTATCTCGAAATTATATCACTGATCCCAAAGTTTCAAGGTTTTTTTTCTTTTTTTCAAAATATTTAGTTTTAAATGTGAACATTACAGCTACATCCCAGAATCTTTACTTTCTATCTCCTAGTGTAGATTTTTTTAATCTGTAATTTATCTTTTGGTTTTTTAAACCAATGAAAAAAAAATGCTGATGTTTAGGTTTTAGTCTCTGAAGTTTGAGTTTTTGTCTCAGATTTTGACTTTTTAATGTCAGAATTTCAAGTTTTCATTTGAAAGTTTTGACTCCGACCAAACTTTGACTTCACATTTTCTAATTAATTCTGCAGTTTATCGACTTTTTACCCCACAAGAGTTTTTTTTTTTTATCTCAAAATGTTGACGTGTAATCGCTGCATGTCAAGTTTGTTTCTCCACATTTTGACTTTTTATCTCTGAATTTCAGGTTTTTATAAAAAAAATAAAAAATTAGGACATTCTAGAAGGTCAACTTTACATTAATTAGGATTTTCTTTTAAATCTGTAATTTATCTTGAAAATCAGCATTTAAAAAAACAAAAAACCCAACAAAGAACACTTTTTACATCGACATGTTGACTTTATGTTCCTGAATTAGATTTTTTTGTTGAACAATTTTGACTTTTCATCTCTGAATTTGATATTTTATCTCTAATTGTTGTCTGTTTTTTTTAGTCTCTGAATTCGAGGTTCTTTTTCTCTGAATGTTGACTTTCTTCTGAGCTTTGGTACCTTTTGTAATCTGGTTCTGATTGTTCTGGTTCCATGGAGGTGCAGAACTGTATATTGTTGTAATTAATTTTTTTTAATGAGCCACGGTGAGGAAACATGTGTCCAGCGGGACGGAACCGGCCTGGAGTTCCACCCCGTGGTTCTGGTTTCGCTGACGTTGCGGCTGTTTCCCACTCAGTGTCTGGAGTTCGGCGAGGGCTCGGTGAGCGGCGACATGTGCGAGGACCTGTGTGTGCTCGGCCTGGTCGAGTACAAACGCTGCCTCTACTACGAGAACGGCAAGAAGGTGATCGAGGCGCGCTGGAGAGGAAACCCCGTCATCCTCAAGTCCAAGCTGGAGAACTTCTCCTCGTACGAGCCACTGGGGATCCTGGACTACCAGGTGAGGTCTGCTCTCCGGGTCCGGCCCGCTCAGGGATCTGGGGCTCGTTCTAAAACCTCCTTTCTGCTCAGCAGGACACGGCGGACGAGCTCTCCCCTCTCGACGTGGTCTTCTACGCCACCCTGGAGGTAAGTCGCACCAGTTTGGTGCCGATAACGAAGCTTCCTCGAAGCTCACGGCGCTCCGTCTCCTGGCCTCAGGTCCGGAACTCGCTGGGGCTGGCCGGGGAGGACGAGGACGAGGACGGAGGCGGCGGCAACGGCTCTCTGGCCAGACTTTGGGGCAAGAAGCTGAAAAGCAGAGATAAGAGCTACTCCAGGGCAGAGCTGGCCTCGCTCTGGTCGCTGCTGCAGCAGGAGGAGTACACCTTCCTCAGGTAGGACACGGCTCGTCCACCTCCATCATCGCTTATTTATGGTGAATCTAAATGAGACCCACAGCAGGGATGGCAGTGATTAACGGTTCATCACTTACTGTCAGGAATTAACCAATGAAGAAGAAGGCCGTGCGTGTCGGTTGCAGTACCTGGTTGTTCCACCAGGTGGAGCTTCTCGCTGTTTGATCGTCTCACTGACTGAACTGCAGACGATGAGTTCAGGGACGGAGATGAAGCTGAAAGTCTTTGTTTCCACAGTTTCTGCTCTGGTGTCATTTCAGTGACTCTCCTTTGAAGCACAACACGCCTTCAGAACCTGTTGGTGGGTTCTGACGTTCAGAGGTTCAACTTTTAGTCTCGCAGCAGCTTTAAACTGCTCATAAATAATGCTATTTAGTTGGATCTGTGATTTTCACCGTTTAATCTCAACGTTTTGACTTTTACCCTACAGGATGAAGAGTTCTGACTTTACGTCGTGTAGCTTCTAGAAAGACTTTTTATCTCAGAATTGAAAGTATTTTGTAGTTATTATCTGTAACTCATCAAACAGGGAGAATCTGTAGAACATCAGCTAAAACATTCAGATTAAACTGTTAAAAATCATTCGTTCACAGTACAGAATCTTCTAAGGAACAGAACCCGTCTGCAGTTTGAACAAACGGGCTCGTTTCACCTTGAAGGTGTGAGAAGTTTAGCGTTCAGAGCTGGAGAGCAACAAGACGGAGGTTTACCTTCAGACAGCTGGAGGCCAGAGCTCCAGCCGGTCCAAACAGGAAGGCGGCCAATCGAAGCGACCTGATGCTGTCTGCACAAAGAGTCAGACACAGCAGAGAATCACACTCCTGAGAGTTCTCTGATCTGTCAGAGACGTGATGGCAGCTCAGAGGAGCTCCACAAAGACCTGCAGATGATCCACACTCGTGCTCACCTGTTCATGTTCACCTGTTACTGTCTCCAGAAATCAGAGACGTAGACAGAAGTGGGAGAGCGACAAACCACCACTTTACCTCGGAAACGAGGTTATTATTCGTTATTAGGCAGAAAAACGTGTGAACGACGAGGTTCAAGCTGCTGCTCAGACAGCAGGAAGCCCACCAGCAGGTCGAGCTTTTACAGAACCAGAGACTGAACAAACTGAACCAGATCTAAGCTTAAAATCACCGCTTCTGTACATGAACTCTGTGAATCATCCGCCGGCTCTGCTGTAACCAAACAGGACAAGAAGTTTCACCCTGAAAGATTTTTTATGTCTGACTTTGCCTTTGAAACTTCTGACTCCTGAGTACGGAAGCCCAGAGCGGTCGTTTTCCGCTACTGTTCTTTCTTCGCCGTTTTCTCAAGATAACGAGTTAATTTTCTCGTTATCTCGGGATAACAAGAATCGTTTTCTCGTGAAAACGAGATAATTGGTGTTTGTGTTTGCCCGCTCGTGCCCGGTCCAGATGTGGGAGGTCCCACACACCTGGGATTCCATCCTCAGTCACCAGCGGGGGGCCGGAGGACAGACCAGACCGGGCACGAGCGCTTCATTGTAAGCTGTCGTGCCCGGTCAGCTGTTCTCATGACACGTCATGTCGGAGTTCCCGGTCAGCTGTCTATATAAGATACGTCACACCAGGAAGTCCGACAACTTGAAGGCTGAAGTGACAGCCCAAACTGTCAACGGGATAATTAATCGAGAAAACGAACGCCGTTTTCCCGAGATAACGAGATTATTATCCCGTTATCTCGGGGAAACGGCGTTTAAAAAAATGTGCGGCCATGACCGCTCTCGGCTTCCGTACCTGAGTGTTTATCTCAAAATGTTGAATTTTTTCAAGCTTCGATCTCAATTGTTTGACTTTTTATCTTTAAATCTTCGGTTTCTAGTCTTAAAATTCTAACTTTTATGTGTGAATTTGAAGTTTCTACCTCAACAGTTTGACTTTTGATCCCTAAACATCAGACCTTCATCTCTACATTTCTGATTTCTTTTCCTAAAGGTCCAGTTTTTATGACTTTATCTCAGAATGTTGTTCTTTCCACACGTGCAGGATTCAAACTGTATAATGAGCCAGAAGCAACAAAGCGACGTGTTAGATTGTTAGCGTTGATGTTGAGCCTGACGTCCGTCCAGCTGAAGCTCCTCTTTACTCTCTAACACCTCCGTCTGTCCTCCAGAGTGCTGCAGGACCTCAGCAGCCACGTGGCCAAAGTCCTGGGCTCCTGCGGTCACTT
This sequence comes from Stegastes partitus, assembly GCF_000690725.1. Lineage (NCBI taxonomy): Eukaryota > Metazoa > Chordata > Actinopteri > Pomacentridae > Stegastes > Stegastes partitus. The sequence continues at coordinate 65,936 of NW_007578329.1, forward strand.
CTACGCCGTGGAGTACCTGTCGGCCGGACACGCCTGGGACCAGAACATCTTCTCCCTGGACGACGTGGCCGTTCCTGGGCTGCAGGATCAGAACCAGGCCGGGGCCCGGGGCAGGTGGAGCTCCAGGGAGATGGTGCACCGCATCGCGCTCAGCTTCCTGGACATGGTCTGGCACTTCGACAACGACTTCACCCACAAGCTGCACCTGTGCGACATCAAGCCGGAGAACTTCGCCATCAGGAGGGACCTGACGGTGAGTTTGTGTGACTCAGAAACCAGCGGAGAGGCCCGAACGTCCTCGGCGCCGTCTGGGAATACAAAGAGGAGGAGAAACGAGATAAAAGGGAGAGAGGAGATAAGAAGGCCGTGTTTTAAAGAGCTATTAGAGCGGAGATGGAAATCAGACGGTGGACGTGAGCTTCTTCCTGAAGAGACGTGTTTTTAGCTGAAGGCAGAAGCTGCTGGGAGGAGAAGGTCAAACACAGCCGCCTGCTTGTGTCTCTGTGAGGCCTCTGAACACCTGCTGCTGCTGCTGCGTTTAAACGAGCACGTCAGCATCACAAACGGCCAAAACGAAACCACTTATCACAAACACAAAAACAAACGTCACCTGACGGGAACCTTCACCAAACCTGAGCTTAAACTGATCAAAATCAATCTCCTCTCCATGTCTGGTTTAAAAATGTGCCCAGAATAAACCGTTAGCTCAGACCACAGGGTACGCAGAGAAATAGAACGACCAGAACAAGTCAGGGAACGCTCGACTGAAGCGCAGGATGTCTTCATACAGTCCAAACAAACTGCTGGTTTACCAAAACGTGACTCAAAACAACCATCGAGAACCTTAAAAGAGCCACAAAGCAGCTAAATGGAAGCAAAGAGATGCAAAATGTGGTTAAAAACAACCTTAAAGAGATGCAAAGTGATTAAAAGGGCCAAAATTCAGAAAGTTTTCGGCTGAACTGCAGGAGGTGTTGGTACAGAGTGGAAACAAACTGCTGTTTTACTAAAATATGACAAAAAACAAACACAAAGAGACAAAAAATGGTTAAAAGGTGTAAGAAAACAATCATGAAGCAACATGACATGACTGCAAAGTGGCGTAAAGGCAACAAAAAGATGCAAAATGATCAAAATATGACAAAAAAAACCCATTGAGAACCATAAAAGAACCAAATAGCAGCTAAATGGAAGCAAAGAGATGCAAGACGTGGTTAAAAACAACTTTAACGGGATGCAAAGTGACTAAAAAGTGCCAAAAATTCAAAAGGTTCTCGGCAGAAAAGACTGAAACTGAGTCCTCGTGTGAAGTTCTGCAGCGTCACAGCTGCTTGCTTTGGCTGCACAAGTGAAGCCAAAGAAAACGTCTTCGGCTGGAAATCAAAGCAGAGTTTGGAGGCATCACTGGAAGCAGAGCGGCGCTGAGACAGTAAAAGCTCCCGGCTTGTTGGTCCGGCCTTATCAGACGGCTGGAGGCCCGCGGGTTTCATCTGGAGCAGGGAGGAGAGAGGAAACAACCCAAAATGTCAAGTACACCTCGTTAGTGCTGTCGGGGGATTAGTGGCGTCGCTGTTTATAATGCCAGCGCCGTAAACTGTGGCCTGAAACGTTCCACGTGAGGAGAAAAAGGTCTGAAGCTTCGACTAGATCAGGAAAGACCAACTGACGACCAGATAGAGCAGCAACAGACGGACGCAAAATGACCAAAAAAACTACATTATGAGACAAAGCACCTCAAAGAGAAACAGAAAGCAACAAGGAGACATAAGATGTGACGCAAAACTATCATAAAGAGAACAAGTACGGCAGGAAAGATGTGAAACCACCAAAATGTGAAAGAAAACAAACAAACAACAACAACATTAAAGACAGAAAATGACCAAAAAGTCATTTTTACAAAAAGCTATTGATGCTGAACTTGAAGTTTTCATCTCAAAACATTCTCACTTTGTCTCCGTCTTTCTGTTTTATCTCAACATTTAGACGCTTTAATGCTCAATTTCTGGATTTTATCTTCATCTGTGGACTTTTTGATTTTGATTTTAAAATATCGGCTTTTTGTCTCCAAGTCTCTCGTTTTTATCTCAACATTTGGACTTTGACGCCTGAATTTAAAGTTTTTCTCTTAAAATGTAGATTTTTAATTGTTGAATTTCACATTTTTTATTTTTAAATATTGACTTTTTATCTCCACATTTCACATTTTTATCTCAACGTTTTGACCTTTTATTTCAGAATTTCTGAAATTTGAAATTCTGATTTCTGAACCTGATTTACAAGTTTTTCATCTGGAAATGTTGTCAGTTAATCTCTTTCTTCTTTTTATCTCCACATTTGAACTTTTAAATGATGAATTTCAAACATATACTGTAAAATATCGGCTTTTTGCCTCCAAATGTCTTGTTTTTATCTCAACATTTTGGCTTTTTGTCTCTGACATTTAAATGTTAATCTCTAAATTTTGACTTTAACACCTGAATTTAAAGTTTTTTTAATCTTAAAGTGTCGTCTGTTTAGTTCCATCTTTCTTCTTTTTATCTCCACATTTGGACTTTTTGTCGACGCATTTAAAAACAATCTTCCAAATGTTGACCTTTTATTGGTGAAAGATTTTATCTCCACATTTTTGACTTCTGAACCTGATTTTCATGTTTTTATCTCTAAATTTAGACTTTTTGTTGCTCAATTTCAAGTTTTCATCTTAAAATGTTGTCCGTTTATCTCCGTCTTTCTGTTGCATCTCAACCTTTTGGCTTTTTCATTCTGGATTTCACATTTTTATCTCTAAATTCAGACATTTTATCTTTAAATTTCAAATCTCTCCACCTCATGCTGCCTTCCTACTGCTGAGTTGTGGTCGTGGTGCCGGTCCGGGCCTAACCGCTGCCGTCCCGCTGCAGGTGGTGGCCATCGACGTGGACATGGCGTTCTTCGAGCCCAAGATGAGGGACATCCTGGACCAGAACTGCAGCAGCGACGACGACTGCAACTTCTTCGACTGCTCGTCCAGATGCGACCCGACGAAGCGCCGCTGCAGCCCGAGACGGCGCAACACCAACCTGCAGGTGAGGAGAACGGCCGGACTCAGACCCGAACAGAGCCCAGCAGCAGAACCAGAACCACAAACAGTCAACGGTCGCTGACACAAGGCTGACTGATGCTGCTGACTTCATTTGTTATGTTTTTATGTTTG
>NW_007578329.1:70868-74554 GCF_000690725.1 Stegastes partitus
ACAAAAGGTCCAAACCCGACATCATTGCCGTGACAACGGGCCGAAAGCCTCTCATCGCCGTGACAACGGGCCGACAGCCTCTCATCGCCGTGCCGACCGTGGGATCAAATGTCTCGTGACACCAGAGACCTGCACTGAGCAGCAGAGAACACGAGACGGAGGGAGACGGTCGACTTAAACCGTGAAACGACGACAGAGAACGAGTTTGACAAAAATTAAAGTTAAAAAAAAAAAAAAAACAAACCGTGAAACGACGACAGAGAACGAGTTTGACAAAAATTAAAGTTAAAAAAATAAAAAAGAAGCAAAAGAAGATGAAGTGAAACACAAAGAAATTAATTTAAAAACGGTGGAAAAAGCTCAAGATAACAAATTAAAATCCACCTGAAACAGCTGGAGTTGTAATATTTAAGTTAAGGCAGTACGGGAGTGTAAATGATTCACCTGTTAGGGTTTAAAAGAAAAGTATAATAATTACTATTGATCATAAACATTCACAGGACTCATTAAAAAATAACAATATACATGAAAAAAGGACTTACTTTGAGCTGAACGTGTAGATTTTTTACATTTTACTGTAGTTTTAACTGTATTACCATCAGAACAGTTCTTGGTTTTGAAGTATTCAGTCTGTAGAGCAGCTGCTGTTCTGTGGATCGTCTCTGGCACATTTAAACATCAGTTATATCGACTCCTCTGTGTCAAAGAAAGACGAACTTCAGTGTTAAATGAATCATTCTGAGTCTAAAAATCTAAATCTACCGGAATAGTTTGAACGTTAGGATTTAAAATGCTTCAAAAACGATATAAACGAAAACTAAAACAAGAGACAAGAAACTAAATGAGACGAAAGCAGAAAGAAGGAGAGAAAAAACGAAAGCAGGAGACGAAGTAAACAGACAAAGCAGACAGACGGAAAAAGGAGAAGATGGAGAACAAAGGAGGCGAAGGACAAAAGGGAGGAAGCAGGAAAACGAAGCTGAGTGAAGAGCGCCGGCGACGATGACATGCCGACGACACGCCGCGCTCCCATTGGTCGGCCCTCCGCCTGACCCTCCGCGACCCTCCGCCTGCCAATCAGCTCCTCACAGAAAGAAGCCGTTGTCTGGAGAACAGCGATGAAAAACGAGGCGTCGTCGGCATAACGACAGACTCACATATCAGCGGCTTCCTCACGTGTTCGTCATCTGCTGACCGTCTGAGTCGTACCGTCTGTGGACACCTGGAGCAGCGCTGGACGATCAGGCTTCGGCCATTTTTTTGCAAAATAAGAATAAAATAACAAAAATAAAAACAGAAGAAAAACGAGACAGAAGCAAAAAAAACGCCAAGAAACTGCTGCTCAGACCGTTAACCTCACAAACTGTCTGATTTTCTGACATTTATGCATCTTCTGACTCATTTTTGCCTGTTTTTGTGTTATTTGTGTTACTTTTTGTATCACCTTTTACATATTTTTGTGTCGGTTTTGTGGCATATTTACAACTTTGTGTGTAATTTTTATTGATGTCATGTCAGCTTTGTCTCATGTTTATATCATCGTTACATATTCTGTTTCATTTTTGTCTTTTTGCAGCTTTTTGTGTCCTGTTGTGTCAATTTTACATAATTTTATGTCATTTTTGCATCTTTTGAGTCATTTTTGCCTGTTTTTGTGTTATTTCTGTTACTTTGTGTATCTTTGTTTTAAACATATTTTTGTGTCATTTTTGTGGCATATTTACAACTTTGTGTGTAATTTTTGTATNACACACACACACACACACACACACACACACACACACACACACACACACACACACACACATTTAAATACATTAAAAGTGACAAATCAGGAAAAAAATAAAAAAATAAAAATAAAATTTAAGTGTATTTTCGTTGTTGGCTTCATTCATTGAAAACAAACGAGGCCACAATCATTTTAAGAATTATTACATTTTAAAACAATTATTTATGTGTCAAATATAATTAATTAATATATTAACGTGTAATTTAATTGTAAATTTGCTTTGTTTTGTCTTCATTCAGACACGATGCTGCTGAATAATCACTTAAATACAAACACTGAAAATAAAAGTAAATAATTAGAAATAAATATCATAAATAAAAGACACTGAATGATGTTAAAATAAAACTAAACCGTAAGGTGTGCATTTGTTTGTTTTACTGGCTTTATTCACACACACTGAATGTAAAATCTAAATAAAACTATAAATAAATATAATTAATGAAAAGTAACACAAATACACACACAATGAGCAAAATAATAAACTCGACAATAATTAGTCAATATTAAATTGTGTTAAGATGTAATTCAGTATTTTCACACACTAATAATATAATACTAAAATAAAATTAGAAATAAATATAAATATTAAAACACATCGTGAACACACACAAAATAATAATAAACTCTATATTAATTAGTTAATATTAAATTGTATGAAGATGAAAATAAACATTAATTTGAAGAAAACAGCAACAGTTCCTGTAATTGCTGTAACATCTAAAACTGATTAAAGTTGTGATCATTTAACTGTTTTGAGCTCAGATTAGATTTAATATTTATACTGAATTTTCTGTGTTTAACAAAATGGAACTTTATGAACTTTAATGAATAATTCAGAGTTAATAAAACTCACGTGTTCATCTCCGTCTCCCTGCGAAGCGCTCGAGGCCTCGTCGCTCCACTAATTACAGGTTCCTGTGTTTCAGACTCGCAGGAATTCCATCCGTCTTTCACAACCTTTAATTACAGAGTCGGCGTTGAGCGAAGACGACCGACGAGCGCTGACGGTTTTATGGGGAAACATTTATTTTATCCGTCGGACGCCTCCGAGACTCGATCCGACTCGAGACTCGACGGATTTCTGGGCTTTAAACTATTTTTTCAAACAAGCCACGAAACAAAAGACAATTTATGTTTTTTCTTCACTACATAATTAATTTAATTCATTTTACTGCCGTCTGACTCAGAAGCAGAAAGTTAGGAGCATAAAGTCCTCATTTCAATCATTAAAATCTCTAAAATCATTTATGTTCTATAATAAAAAGGCTTAATTATGAATAAAATGAAGTCGTCGTCAGAGAGGATTCAGACTTTTCTTTGGTTTTATTTCTGCACTCAGATGAAACTCATTTTGCTTTAAATCATGAAGAAGTTTCACCACGAAGCTGAAAGAGAATCCAGATCTCTGATGTGTTATTTCACAGCATCAGTTTGTCATCAGAAGGTTTTTGTTCAACACATTGATTTCTTTTCTTCTTCTTTTTGTCATGATCATGTCCAAACCAACCGAGCGCTGCTCTGGAAGCATCAGAATCTGTTTGATCATCACCAGCAGCACAGAAACGACTGCAATCATCTGGTGTTCATCAGGTTTAATCTGGTAACTCTGAGAGAAAAATAAAACTCATTTTATAAACGACTACTGGATGTTTTCCTGCTTAGAAACGGTCAAATATTAGTGGGAATGCTGTTGTTAATAGTCCTCTGGGTATTATTTGGAGTTATTCATTTTAATCCTGTTCCCTCAGCTTCACTCTCACCTGCTTTGATTTACTTCTTTGTTTTGGTTTTATAAATTAAATTAACTTAAGCAGTTATTAATCCAACAGCATCAGACGTAGTTAAGTTATTGCATTAATAATAATAATCATAATAACCATAATAATAATAATAATAA
>NW_007578329.1:77198-95447 GCF_000690725.1 Stegastes partitus
TTTTTTTTTACACATTAATCTTTTTTTTTCTTCACTTTTTTGCCTTTTTGTCTCTTCAATCTGACAAACCTGATATCAGTTGTTACCAATCATCTTTGAACGACCTATTTCAGATCGAGGCCAGGAGAACAAGGTTTGGGGTTTGTTGACATGACAGATATTAGAGAATGATGCTCTTTGATGGTGGTTTGCTTCTGATGCAGCTGTTAGACATCAGGTCTGTTTTCTGACGGTCACTGATGAGGTTTGTGGTTCCACCGTCTCCTCGGCTGACGAGGTTACTCGTTGGTTTTTCTTCACCTGAGAGTCAAACTCGTCTCTTTTTCCCACCTCACATCTTAATCCAAATTTTCATGCTTTCTTTTTTTTTCGTTTCCTCTTTTTGTCTGCAGGTGATTTGTGAGAAGATATTCCGGCCGTGGTTTTCTCCCACGCTGCTCGGAGCCAAAGCAGGCCTTCCTCTGCAGGTACCGGTCCTATTGCTTCACTCGTTTCATGGATCTAAAGGTGTCGCATTTGTACGGACAGAAATGAACCATCAACGAAGTAAAGCCCCCAAACCAAAAACAGATCTCTAACAGTCAACTGGGCTTTTATTTGAAATTCTCAGTAAAATAGATGAACTTTTAGCCTGTTTTTTCTGCTCCAGAGGAGATCAGCACGTCAGGCTTGTGCAGAATCAGCTAAAAGTCAAACCAATGACATTAGTGTGGAGATGAACGGCTGAAGTTTTCCTGTTAAACACTGAAAAACAAAAACTTCAGAAAGACTGTATTGAGAATTGTGACGGTGTTTAAAGTGAAGATTGGCGGTTCTCATAAACTAAAGTAAATTCCGACTCGTCCCACCAGGTGGAGCTGCAGCGAGCCGTGCAGGAGTGTTCGGAAACAGACCGGAGCCTGGAGGAGGTGGAGGAGGACGGAGGAGGAGGAGGAGGAGGACAGCGCAGGGACGTCCATCAGCGGCTCCTCAGCATCCTGAACCGCCTCCTCCAGGAGGGCGGGGCTTCGGCTGAAGGGGGCGGGGCCTGGGAGGGGAAAGATCACGTCCACACAGCTCTGAACTTCTGAGGAGCTGAAGGACCCATGAGGACCCTGAAAGAAAGCTTCTCCAGGAGCAACACTCTGATGTTCGTTGGTTGTTCCCGGGCAGGTGTTGAGACGCCCCCGACTGCTCATCCAGTGACTCGTTACAGGGTCCAGAGCCACAGTTTGAGCCACCGGGGTGAAGTTAGCAACAAAAAAATCCACAAAGAGGACTGAGGCTGATTCCAAAGAAAACATGGTGATCTTCCAAAAGTATGTGGACACATCATTCCAACTAGCTCTGCTCAACCTCCTCTGATTGGCTGATCCATAAAATATTTAGAAAGATGACTCTGATTGATGTATTTAGTACTTTAAGAGCTAGTCTTTTGTTAATTGCCCATCAATCTGCACGTTTCCCCCCAGAATGAAATTTGAGGCTGTTTGAAGGACATCATCTGAGGAACCGTTACAGATAAAAACCAGTTTTATTTCTCATCGTGTCATTGATTCAGTATCGGATCCAATAACCTGTTCCTGTGGATGAGGTGAGATATGGCACAAAATGAGAAGCTGTTGGCTGCGTAGGGGCACCATGACCAGGTCTCTGTGATGCCCGATGACTCCTGGACGTGGTTTTAGAGGTCCATCACTCCGTCTATTTATTAGAAAAGTCATTCCCAGACTTTCATCTTTAACAGTTCTGAGACGTTGTCGCTCAAACAGCCTCAAATTTCAACGTGTGAGAAACAAAGTGGGAGAATATTTTTATTGTGATCTTGGAAAGTACTTCATGAATCAATCTAAATATCCATCATTTATGGTTAAAAAAAGGTTTCAAGCAAATCTCGTTCCAGGTGCTTGCAGGTAAACGGACGGACGATCAGGTGGCTGCCATCCAACCGTCCTGCCGCCGCCTTTACAGCAACGCACGTCAAATCTGTCACAGTTTGTCAAACACAACAGAGCAGAACCTACAGAACCTCTCCAGGCCACTGCTCATTAAAGTTAAAGCAGGTTCAGTTCCAACAAAGAGAAATCTTTGTGGCCGACCTTGAGCTCACCTCCTGAACAGACGTGATCCTTTTGGACTTCATCCCAGCGAGCGGCTCTTCCACTGCAGGAACTCGTGGTGCATTTAAGGGCAGCTGGAACTCTGCACGACGTCAAGAACCGTCCCCGTAGAACTTCATCCAGGAGAACAAAGAACCGGCTGGTGTCCAGGCCTGGTAGCTGATTGGTTAAACCTCCCAACCCTAAAACCTGCTGCTGGGTTTGAAAGGCATTTTTCACGGTTACTTCATTTATCGGAGGCAGAAACTGTAAAAACAAGAAAAAAATCATCCAACGACTCGTCTGTCGTGTGTCGTTCCAGCAGGAAAATCTCATTTGAGAACTTGTCTAAAAAAAAAATATATATATATATATATATATATGTAAAAGCAGTTTGCAGTGACCAGATTCTGTAAAAACCAGGACTTTATATTGCAGGAAAACATGCGACAGGAACAAAAAATGGGGGACAAGAGGTGTAGTTTTTCTTTCCTCTCAGTAGAATTCACCATAAACACAAACACAACAGACCTTCCTGGTTTTGTCGGCTGTAGAACTGGTGTTACGTCCAGCTGCTGTTGCTTGTCGTCGTTTGGTCGAACCCTGAGCTATCGTCGTGGTTGACGCTGTTGGACGGAAACAGAACGAGCTAAACGGCCGTTTACAGATCCTGTAAACCTCGAGCCTGAACCGAGTTCCTGCAGTGGAAAGACCTCAAATAAACCCCAAAACATCCAGAGCTGGACTGAAGGAGGAGAAAGAAAGAGTCTCAAGTGTCTCCTCCTCAGAGGACTATGCTGTTGATCCAGTGCACATGGATCCTCTACGATTCATCCTTCATTTACTCGGCCAGTTAGTCTCAGTGAGATGTTAAAGATCTTTCTCATTTGAAGAGAAACTGTAGTAAGTTAAAGTTGTACATACATTTGAAATGCAACAGGTGCAGTTTAACACGTACACAAGAGTGGCGCATCGGACCGAAGACGAGCATAGTCGACTGAAATCGTAGCTGCTTCAACTAATCCATGGGATGAAAACAGACTCAACCTGCAGACTTACTGGTCTGATGAATCCTAAACCAACAGAACCAGTAGCAGCAGCAGCATATTTAACCATTTGAACCTGTTTGTTTTATAGTTCTCAGATCTCTAGAACTAATCTTCAGACTGTACAACTAGTGCTCAGAACTGAGTCCAGACCTGGACAACCTAGTCCTTAGACCTCTGTGACTAGTTCCAGACTTAAACAACAGGTCCTCAGACATTTACAAGTCTTTACAGACATCTACAACTAGTCCTCTGACTTCTACAAGTAGTATTCAAACCTCTACAACTAGTTCCACACATGTATAACTAGTCCTCAGAACTCTACGACTAGTCCTTAAACCTCTATGTCTAGTTCCTAAACCTCTACAACTAGTCCTCTGACTTCTACAGCTTGTTCCAGACTTCTACAAGTAGAATCCAAACCTGTACAACTAGTTCCACACATGTATAACTAGTCCTCAGATCTCTATGACTAGTCCTTAGACCTCTATGTCGAACTCCTAAACCTCTACAACTAGTACCTACCGTCTACAACTAGTCCTTGGGCCTCTATGTCTAGTTCCCAGATCTCTAGAACTAGTGCCAATCCTCTACAACTAGTACTCATTGTCTACAACTAGTCTGTGGACTTTTACAGCTACTTTCAGACCTCTACTAGCCCTCACATCTACAATTCGTCCCAGGAACTCGATAGCTAGTTTGAGATGTCTGCAAGCAGTCTTCACATCTGCACAATTTGTCGCAGCCCTCTACAACTAGTTCTTAGAACTTTGCAACTAGTTATCAGACCTTTACAACTACTCCTCAAAAGTTTAAAGCTGTTTGCAGTCATCTACAACTAGCCTTAGACCTCTACAACTAGTTCTCAGACTACAACTAGTACACATTCTTTATAAGTATTTGGAAGACCTTTATAGCTACTTCCAAAGCTCCACTACTCCTCACACATCTCCAACCAGTCATGTACAACTTGTTGCAGATCCCTACAATCAGTCCTTAGACCAGTATGACTAGTTCTCCGACCTATACAGCCTAGATGTAGACCTTGACAACTAGTCCCCAAACCTTACTTTCAGATCTCTCCTAGCCCTTACCAGTTTATAGGCTAGTTTCAGACATGTACCAGTAGTCATCAGACCCGTACAACTTGTTGCAGACCTCAGACTTTTGCAATGACTTCTAAGACCTTCACAACTCGTCCTCAGATCTCTACAATCTGTTCCAGACATCTACAACCAGTTTTCAGATCCCAAGAGCTAGTTCCTACACGTCTGATGAGGGTAAAGGTTTAGTACATGTTGACCAAGTTGGCCTATCAGTCTCCATTAGGATGGACCAGTCCACAGCTGTAAAAATGTGGGGGTGTTCACAGGAAGTGTGTTCCTCCTGCTGACAAGTGGGATGGAATAATCCAGGAAATCTGTTGATCCGAGGCTTTTCTCCTGATGGAAGTAACACCTGAGATTGTCCGACCAATGAGAATTTGATGAGAACATAGCGACCAACCGATGGAGCGGTCCACCTTCGCACTACAGATCTAGTAAAGAGCATAAGTAAATATAGTAATGACTGAAAACTTTGGTTTAAGACCTAAAGAAACGACTCAGCCTCCCTGTATTTAGTCATTCCAGACGGTGGAAGGACTTTGAAGGCAGATAACTGATGGACTGAAGCTGCTAATTTCATCTGTTTTTGAAAACAAAATATTGCATAGAATTCTCTCAGTCTGTATTTAATTATTTGTCTGTCCAATAAAACGCAATGTACTGATTCATGTGACTTTAAAGGAAGAGTTTTGGAAAATAAAGAGCTTTGCCTTCATGCTGATGCTGCGATGAGATGATTGATGCCACTCTCAGATCTTTTCAGATTTAACTGCGTAGAAGGAAGAACCTCACCAGGATCCCAGCTCTGCGGGTTTTTCCCCCCCAACATACATCTGCGTTTTCACATCCGCAAAGATCGAGTTTCAGCGTTTCTGCAGAAGCGAAGCAGAAAACCGAGAAGCAGCAGCAGCAGGAGACTGGACGCAGACGCAACATGTCTGGATGAGACGTCATCCAGGTTAGAAGTGCAAAACCTGAAGCGCCTGTTTATACGATGACTCATGTGGACACGAGAAACGTGACACCACCAGAGTTTAAATCTAATATCCACCAGTTCAGAGGACATTCCTGGGCCTCTGTTTTAATCATATACACGTGTAAAATACATAAACGGGAGGTTATAGCAGCAAAGCGGAGGAGACGCTGCTGCTGGTGGATTTAATTTTCTTTTTCACCCAAATTCCATCTGAGCCACAAATGATCTGTATCATCAGATTGTACAACTTCCCACTGGTCCCAAACCGGAGCTTCAAATCGTGACTTTTAATGGAAATCGTCTAAATATTCGCCTGAAAACTCGCTGTTTGATCAAATGAGATTCGGTGAGAACAGAAAATTCTGTCCTCTGCAACTGAAATGCAATCATCAAGAATTTATCTGAGTTTTCCACTGAACTGCAGGCAGCGTCTATACAGAGCAGACAAACTAATTAAAAAGCAAAAATAAGTCAATATTTATAGCATTTAGAGTCACTTTTTAAATTTTCCACTGTTAGAACGACCGTGGGTGCTTTGAATCGGTGTTCATGTTGATTCCAGGACGCTTTGGGAGGTTTATTGGCTTTGTTCTCTCTACTACTCGTAGGTTTTGTGTTTCCATTGCGGTGCAGGACTTTATATTGCAATGAACAGGAAAGGAGAAAAAACAACAAAAAAACCCCCCAGCTTGGACTCCAGAGGGTTAATACCATGAAGTTTTTGAAAAGAAGCCCAACGGGTCGGAAACAAACTTGGACGCGAGCAAATGCTAATAAAAGCAAAAAAGCAAACCAACAACCCAGACTCTCCTCTGTGTTTCTAAACCCAGAGTGGACTTTCCTCTAAAAGCTGGATCATTATTTGCGTAACTGAGCCTGCTGAGGCCTCATATTACTGGTGCCGAGATGTGAAGGAGGCCCTGATGTGCATTAGCTCCACTTAAGACTGATTCCTTGACATTTAAGACGGAAAGAGCAGCTTTTTGGAAACAGCTTCACCTGGAAATCCTCCAGAGCTCTGCTGGCTCAGCTCGGCCTGGCGGCGCTCCACCGGTTCGCTTCCACAACGACACACGCTGCAAAAACAAGGCCGCAAACTCAAAGCGAAGGCCCAACGCCCATGGGACGTGGCTGGACGGCAGAGGACGGCGCATCTGCTGTACATTCAGTTTGTGGTGATATAAAACCCAGCAGAGCTCGGAGCAGCTACCTCATGCTGCCGCCAGCGTGCAGCGCTGCTTGAAACCCCGACTGTTGTTCAGCCAGCGGAGGTGACATAATTACTGTTGTTTAATTAGGTTAGAAAAAGCAGGTTGTTTCACACACGTCAACACAACACCAGGTTTGTGTTGAATTAACGCTCACGAGGCGGCTTCATTTGCATTCAGAGGAGGAGAGTTTGTTAGAACCTGGACAACAGTTCAAAAATACCACCATGAAGAGTCCTTAACTAGCCGGTCTGGTGTCGGCACGGGGCTGCAGGTTCTGTCCGAGGCCCAGGTTCTGAGTAATGGTGCTTATTTTAAGCCCACTGATCAAATATCTGCTGCTTGTTCAGGTTCTAGTTCAGGCAGCTCGGACAGCTTTCTCGACTAAACCCAGTTTCTCGGTGTTCCAACCCAGACGGGGTGTACAGTCACAGAGTACACGCAGTGCAGTGTCACTGCATGGACATGGTCCTAACATGAGCCGAGAGCAGCAGAACCTTCTCGAACTGTGTCTGTGTATGTCTGCACCGTGGCTCCAGAAGAGAAGAATTAGAACTGAAAAATCTGTTAGTGAGACTTCAGGAAGATGGAAAAGGATCACAGAGTCAACAGGAGGTCTAGAGGAGCCACAGCAGCACTGATCAGGGCTGCAGTGGTCGTCCTGGAAAGACTCTACAGACAGTCAGCTAGCTTCAGGATCTAGCAGACGGCAGCTTGATACAGATGTTATCAGTGGAAACCTCCTCACTTCAGAACCTCGACCTCTACGGACGGAGGACCAGAACAAGCCCCGTGTTTGGTGTTCAGTACAGAACTTCCATGATGGATGTTGGAGAACATTCTCTGGTCAGATGAAGATCAATGTGTTGGGCTCAGATGGAGTCCAGCGTGTTTGGTGTGGACCTGAACCGGGACCGCCACAGTGAGGTGGCAGTATCATGACACGGGGCTGTATGAGTGCAAAAGGGAGGCGACATTTGAAGATGGCAGCATGAATGTCTGTAGATGTTCCAGAACAACGGCAACAACAGAGACGGCTCGGGACTACGCTGCTAAACTGCCGTCACGAATCATCGACTGATTGAGAGGCTTTCATCTGAAAAACTAAAACTAAGACTGCCAATAAAAACCAAAACACACCCTTTCATTAAACCGAGGAAGACTTCTGACAGTAAATCAATTTCCAGTCCAAACTCGCAGCCTTTGATGCAAGAAGGGACAAGTTCAGTCACTGCTCGCAGATGACTGAACTTCTCCGACATCGATAAAGACCTTGTTTGTTTGGTGTTTGTTACTTAGTGAGATGCTTCAGCCAGAACATCTGATTAATCAGACTTCACGGAGACGAGCCAGTTCCTCTTATAGGCCTCAGGCTGCATCCAGTCAGACTGAGAATCCGATCGAGCACAGTCTGCTTTCGGATCAGAGCCACTGCAGAGCAACGTTTGTGCCTGTTGCTGCAGAGATCCGCTCCTTAACCGCAGCCTCGGATGACATTTCACTTGAGTGGAAATAAAAGCCGAAGCCAGTTTGGCCCCAAACAAGCGCCGACGTTTTCCTGGACCGAGAACCAGCGCAGTCATCTGCATCTACTTTGTTGATATCGAACGCTTCCAGCAGCGACTCAAACTGGGGTTGATTGTCCCCGCCGGGAGCCGCGCCTTCGCCTCAACGCTCAGGAAGCTGCTCCAGCTTCAGGAGAGGCGAGGTGGACGGCGACGGCAGAGGACCACAAACAGAAGCCGGGAGTCCAGACATCACCGAGCTTCGGTCCCACGTGGTGTTTTAACGAGAGCTCAGATTTTACATTTGGCTCAGCACGAGCGTCGGCGGGAAGCAGCAGCATCTGTGTGGGCGTCAGCACCGCCTGAAACAGATCGGTGGTGATTCAGCTCATCGTCCAACACAAACCTGCAGCCGGAGGCACAACGTGTGGTTTCTAACGGTCCGCTCCAGCAACGAAGACGGAAACAGGGAAAGAGCTGGTGAAGCTTTTAGCAGCAGCAGCAGCATTTGCAATGATTTATGACTGAAACCCTTTAATAACACAAAGTGAGTCAGGAGGTGACCTGAGGGCTGAACCAGTCCGTTTTCTGTGAGTTTGACAAAACCTAAAATCCCAACCGGAGATAAAGGCTCAGTCCGGTTACACATAGCAGCAATCAACTACATATAATGGTAATTAGCTAAAGATGTTAATGATCAATCGTTGTATAAATTGGAGTGAATTCCTGTCATCTAAAGGTGAAGTTCTATCATTCTTGCAGTAATGACCTGAGGGCTGTGAGGTTTCACTTCGATATACCTGCTATAGAGTAAAGACGACGGCGCTAATTTACTGCAGAGACGACAAATTAAAAATAATAACAGCTGGTGAAGTTATTTAGACGTAAATTAGAGATAAAAGTACGTGTTATTGTTATTAATTAGACATAACTGGTGTCAGATTAGTGGTATTAATTAGTCGTTTGTTTTAATACTTGGAAGTAACTCCTATCAGTGAAAGATTAAGATGTGAAAATGAGTTCTTAACAAAAGCAGAATAAATGCTGGTGAAGCCATGTAGACGTGCAGAAGTTTGTAAAGAGGTGTCAAGTTGGTTCTGTTCAGCTCAGCCGGGTTTTGTTTGAGTTTAACCAAAACTTAAAACCCCCCAATTAGAGTTAAAATAAATCAAAATGTTTAAAGGAAAAGGCAGTAACCTCTGGCATGTGAGAGGCAGGATGATTCCAGCGTGTTCACATGAAAAGCCGACGGCGAGCTGGACACACATCAGCTGCACTCGTTTGGCTTTTCAATCCATCCCTCTGAAACATCTGAAACAAATCTGTGGTCCGGCTGCAGAAAAGCCACGTTAATGAGTGGATTCATCATGAAGACATAAAAACAAAACATTCACAGACTTTTGCAAAAAGGGAACCAGAACCTGGACTCTTTAAAGCCCAAACCCGGCTGGTAGCTGGAGACGAACCAACCAGGATGAGGTTCTGCTGAGAAGGAACAGCTCAGAGCGTTAAACATCTAAATATCACACGTTGCAGTGCAAACCGTGAGTCTGGTCTGCTCCAGTTCAGTCCAAGAATGCGAGATAAGCGGCGCCGCAGCTGCACGTCGGGTCGGTTCTTCAGAGGCTAATTTCACACCGCGTCGCTTCTGAACGGCGAGCGATAACTCCTGAAAACGGAGGCGAGAGGGAGCGAGGGAGCAGCGAAACATGGACGTCTGCAGGGGTTGGAACTCCCCACACCAAGAAAAACAGAACCAGAACCAGAGACGCACTGGTGGGACATGATCTCACTGCATCCGGAGGCATGAGAAAGAGGCCCGTTTACAAAAAAATGACAGAAAAGTCAGAGTTTGCGTGAAGCTCAGACGTGTGGAGGACGCCTCAGGACGGGGCGGTTCGGCCGTGGACGAATCTGAATCGATTCACAAAGATCCAAAGTTCAGTTATCTAAATTTGTGAATGAAAGTAAAGCAGAAGGTTCTAAACAACGCGGACCTAAGAAGAGCGGTGCGCCGAGCGCCTCGCCATGAGATCAGCAGACATGTGGAAACACTTCGGCTTCTACGACGTCCACGGCAGAAGCGAACTGGACAAGAACCACGTCACACGTAAGCTGGGCTGCGCTAAGACTCCCACCCCGACTCCAGAACATCGCCCTCTGTGGACGGAGGACGAGAACATGTTTGCTGTCAAACTCCAAGATGAAGCTCAGATGCATGTTTGAACCAGAACCGGGACGAAGCACGGCGGTGGCAGTATCATGAACATGTGCACCATTCTTCGCCCAAACGCTGGAAGAAGCTCGTGGTGCTACGCGATGGGTTTTTAACTTTTTCCTCTGTTGCTGCTGCTAAAATGTGGACCGACCTCGCCTCGCCCATCAGGCAGGCCTCCTCACGGTCTGCTCCTCAAACCAACCTCCAAACCCACTTTCATTCACGGCCTTTGAACCCAGCGTGAGACCTCGCTCGGTTCTAGTTGTCTTTATGTGTTCTGTGCTGGTTTTATTGTTGGGTTTATGAGCCTCCATGTACAGCACGATGCTTCAGCTGTGGCTGTTCCAAAGCGCTTCATAAATAAAGTTGATCTGATTCCATACTTGTCTAGTTTCTGCTCCGTGGAAGCGTCGCTGAATTTTTGTCATGTGACTGTTGGTCACAGCTGAATCATCAGTACCGTCATGGTTGCATCGAGAAGCACTGAATTTTTTGTTTTTTACAGTATTTACTTACACCAAAGGGTTTGTTTTTGGCGAAATTTTAAATGTAGATTAAATTGATTTTAAAGAACAATCACGGTTTTAAGATCAGGTTTGGTGAATTGTCCCACCGGTACGACACCACGTGGACGAAAACTGAAACTCTTCCTGCTTCTACAGCGTCGGAGGGTTAGGGTTACAGCGTATTTCTGTTGACTTTTTAAACATAACACGTCTTTTTGAGGGGCAGAGGGTCAAAGGATGAACAACATGTAATTTAAAATATCGAGAACAAACATCCCAAACCCTTAAACGTGTGTAAAAACCAGCTCTAAATGTTCATCGTGAATTCCCTGGAGCTGAGAACAGAAGCACGAGTTGAAGCTTGGGCTTCTCCTGGCTGTTCACTGGTTCTTCATTTCAAGTTCTCGATGCACTTTTCGTTTGAGGGACCAGTTATCTGAAGTGTGTTCAGAGCCTCAGAGGTTCAACCAAACGTTCAGAGGTTTGGTCTCACGAGGAGTTTTCTGTGTTTGGTTCAACCTGAAGTCTCTGATGGAAGCATGAGCGGCTGCTCGTGGCCTCAGTAAACACTTTCACATGTTCCCAGCTGATGCCGTCCGGACTGGAGCATGCAACGCCACGAAGCTGCTGCTACGCTGCAGCTCCCACGTGGCCTCCTCGGGTCGAACGTCGTCGTGTTCAGTGGGAGTAAAGTGGATTCTCCTGCTCTGTGGTCTGCTGGGGATGAACTTCAGCACCAAAGTCACAGCTGGACTCTGCACAAAGTCCATGAATATTTATAGGAAGCTGCAGAGTTTACCTTAAATAGGCAACAGTTCACTCTGAATACGATAAACATACAAATATATATGAAACAAAAGGCTTTCTACCAATATTTTAGTTTTTCTGGTTCAGCAAAAACGACGAAACGTTTTAATATTAAAGTATTCTGTTGTTTTCCTACAACATGCAGCGACTTCTGGTTCAGGAAACATCCCCACATGAATTCTGCATTATCAGGATTTTAAAGATGGAGCTTTTCATGACTCCTTGAACAAAATTTGCCTTTTAAACTGTTTTAGGGCGTTAAGACCATTTAATTGCTTTATTTTAGGAGCGCATAATGAATCAGGAAAAAATATCGCGTTAGAAAAAATATTGTATCAGAAAAAATGTTGAAAAATTTAAGACAGATTAGAAAACCTTTGTATTACGTGTGCATAATGCAGATTCACACTTGCAGGTTGTTTCCTAGTTGGAGGCTTCTGGCACAATGACATGAAGGTAACTAAACAAGTCTCAGCAACCTCCAGAAACGCAACACAACGGAGGCCAAACACACAAAATGTCCACATAACAAGGTGGTGACACATTCAGTGTTTGTATATTTTTGACTAAAGGAGGAGAAAATGAGTAAAAAGATGAATGTTATGTAAAGAATGAGAGAAACTCTGGCGACGTGCACCGAGAGGACTCATCAGACAAACAGTAAACAGCGTGACCTCCGCTGAAGGACGAGCGTGTTCGTCAGAGTTTATCCACCGTGAAGCAGAAGCATGCGTCACTTTCTCCGTCACTAATCCATTTTCCTGCAGCTGATTCAAACCAGAAACCTGCTCAGGTGTCCGGTTTCGCCTTCGATCTGTGAATGCATGAGTACGTCGGTGACAGGACAGCAGCCCTGAGACGAGTCAGATCCTCCGGACGAAGCCAGTCGGAGGCACTCGCTCACTCGCTGGGTGGTTTTTGCTCAAAGATGAAGACGTTCTGTTTGCAGATTTACATCCAAAAATGCTCTTTCATCATCTTTCAGAGAAGCAGGCAGACTTCACGCCCACACACATCCAGAGTCGGTCTCCTGCTGCAGCACAACAGCGATCAGCACTGAGAAGTCTTCACCTTCTGCTGCTTCTGACGACTGAATCAGGTTCAATCAAATTTGTTTTTTGTTGCAAAAACAACTACAGAAAAGACTCTCTCATGCCAAAGTGAATACAGACTTCCACAACGTAAGGTAAATAAATAAAAACAAGTGTACGACTCAGCTGATCAAACTCAGGTGCAGCCAGTTGGTGACAAAAGTCCCACAGTTAGTAAAATAAAGATCATCTGAGGTCAGTGAATGTGTCTCAGTGATGGTAGTATAAAAAGTGGATCAGAACTCCTGGATAGAACCACACCATGAAGACTGAAGAACCCTCCAAGAACTCTGGAAAAGGTTGTTGAGACGCATCAGTCAGGAGACGATACCAGAACATCTACAAGTGACTGAATACTTCTTGGAGTCCAGTTCAAGCCATCAGTAAGACATGGAAGAGATATGGACCATGAGGAGATCTGACTAGAGCAGGATGTCCACAGAGACTGAGTGACTGAGCAAGAAGGAGACTAGAGAGGGAGGCCACCAGGACTCCTATGACTCCTCTGAAGGAGGTACAAGCTTTATAGGAGACGAAGAGAAAGACTTTGTTGAAAACGTCCTCATTAAATCTGGACTAGAGTTCACCAGAAGACATGTGGAGACTCTGAAATGACCTGGAAGAAGGTTCTCTGGTCTGATGAAGCTAAACATTTTGACTAGACTCTATGTTTGTTGGGCACCAAACATTGTACATAATCACAGACTTACCATCCCTACCATGAAGCACGGTGGTGGCAGCATCATGATGAAGCACGGTGGTGGCAGCGTCATGATGAAGCACGGTGGTGGCAGCGTCATGATGAAGCACGGTGGTGGCAGCGTCATGATGAAGCACGGTGGTGGCAGCATCATGATGAAGCACGGTGGTGGCAGCGTCATGATGAAGCACGGTGGTGGCAGCATCATGACGTGGGGATCTTCTCAGCAGCAGTCCTGGACGGCTTGTAAAAGTAGAAGGTAAAATAAATGCAACAGAGAAATCCAGGAGGACAACCCGATGCAGTCGGCAAGAGAAGTGCGACTCATGAAAGGATTTGTTTTCCATCAAGACAATGAGCAGAAGCAAACAGCCAAAGCTCCACAGAGATGGTTTGAAGAAGCTGAAGTTCTGGAGGCCCAGTCGGGGTCCGGATCTCAGTCCGGCTGAGGACGTCTCAGTGCGTTTGTAAATCAAGCTGCTGCTCTGAACAGAGCTTCATTGTTAACAGCCTGCTGTTAATGCTTATGTTTGCCTCCAAACAGCATCATGTTTCACAGCATTTCACTGTGTTCGGAACAAACAGCCCACTACTGTTGGGCTGCCTGGATGTTTACAGCCATGTATACCAGTAGATCAGGATTTAGTCCCAGATTTTCCTCATTAAAACTTCATGCAGTAACCTTTGCTCTGTATTCTGATGCTGTGAACGTTTTCTGGGCTGCAGTCGGACTTCTGTCCAGATGTTTCTGCAAACACCGCAGGGCGCTCTAATAAAGACTTCCTTGTGAATAAGGAGTCCTCAGAGTGACGAGTGCACAGATGTTTGCAGCTGTAGAGGAGGATTAACCCAGCAGGAAGGAGGCTGGAACATCCTCAGCACCTCGCAGCCACACAGTCGGCTGTTATTTCTGAATCAGGGCAGCTTTTCAAACACATGGATGTTCCCACAGTCCTGCAGGAACCATCACGGGATAATTACTGACCCTGGAAGGTCAGGAGGTCAAACCAAGTGTTGGTGTAGCGTTACAGGCGCCCCGGGCTTCAGTTTACCTCCACGCACCTGACAGATGACACAAGCCAACCCGAGCCTCCGAGAGCCAGCGTTAAGGTTCCTACCAACAACCGAGACCTGGAGTGAAACGACACAGACTGAAACTAATCTACTACGATCACAGAGACACACAAAACCACCACAAAGACCAAACTGAGAGAAACCAGAACGCTGTCGTGTCTGTTGGAGCTCCAGTCTGTGAAACTCTGGTTCTTATCGACTGTTTCTGCTCAGATCACGTTTTTCATTTTGGTTAAAAAGAGAAACCGTTTCGAATCAGATCATCTGGAATCAGCCTCCGTCCTTCTGCCGCTTTCTGTCCTCGTCCGGCGGCAGACGGAGCTGATGATTTCATCACTTAGCGGGAAGGAGGAGATGGATGATTTTAGCTGGGAGCCTCGTCCGCTGATAAACGCTGAGAAAGACGAATGTTCCCGCTGCGAGGCAGACACAGAGGCTTCACGGGAAATATCGCAATTATTCTTTCGCCGGCTCGTGATGGATCGTCGCAGCAGGAACAAATTAATCAAGCCGCAGATAAAACGTGGTCTCTGCAGCCGAGGAGGCTTCAGGAAGGAGGCAGTAGGACGTTAGCCAGCAGAGAGACGCACAAACCAAACGCTTTCTGCTGCGCTAATAACATCAATAATAAAGTCTGCAGATTAATTCAGTGCATCGCAGCCTGACAAACACGCCTCACTTCAAGTTTCTTCTAAGTCGAAAAGACACAAAACGACTTTGAACAAACACAAATCAACACCAGAGACTAGAAACTAAACCCAACTAGAGACTCAAACTGCTTCCACTAATGTTCTTCTGGTCACTTTAGTCTTGAAGTTAAACATTCATCAAACTAAACCATCCGTTTAAACTGGATTCTGCAAAAAAAATTAAAATTCTTCAGCAGCGACTCAACCTCAGGGACGAGCCGCCGGCTGTTTGTGTGTTCATACAGCTGTTGTGGGAGTTTTGTGTCTCTTTATGTTAATTTTTACATCTTTTTGTGTATTTTTTTTTACAAGTTTTGTGTCACTTCCGTGTGTTTTTGTGTCATTTTTGCATCTTTAGGTAAATTCTTTTTCACGTTTTGTCATTTGTGCAACTTTTTTTGGTCGCGTTCTCTTTTTGTGTCCATTTGAGTCTTTTTGTGTCAGTTTTGTATCTTTTTGTCTCATTTGTGCGGTTTCGTGTCCTTTTTGCATCTTTTTGTGTAATTTTAGATTTTTTTTCTTTCATTTGTTTTTTTGTGTTGTTTTTACGTTTTCTCATTTGCATGTATTTTGTTGTGTTTGTGTGTTTTGTGTAATTTTTTACATGTTTTGCGTCATTTTCGTGTTTTTCTGTCATTTTTGCAACTTTTTTTTTTATCACTTTTGTGTCTTTTTGTATCAGTTTTACATCTTTTCGTTTCATTTTTGCACCTCTTTGTGTCAGTTTTCCGTCACGGCTTCTCGGCTGAACTGCCGGCTGTGTCAACACGGAGCAAACAGGAAACACGTTCATCCACAGATTAAACATGTAAACAGTAAAATACATGAAGTGTGTGGAGCCGTCGTTGTATTTGACACTGATGCTGACACCTGTGGACACCAGGAAACATGCTGGACACGCTGATTTCAGTTGGTTGGTTTTTTTTACATTTTTGTAAAACAAAGAAATTCAGCTTTGGTCTTTGGTTCTCCAGGAGTTCTGCCTCTATGATGAGTCGTACCGACAGAACACATCTGAGCTCCCACACAGCTGCAGGACTTCATGCTGCAGTGAAAAATGAGCCACAGTGAATGAAATACTCGTGAAACAGTGATTTCTGGTCTCCTGTTGGAGAGGAAACACATTGAGAGGAAAGTCTGGAGCAGATGAGGATGAATGTGAGTTTAAGTGCAGAAATAAAACCAGCTCCGAGTTTCCCCCAAAAACAAAGATCACAGAGAGCAAATCAATACAGAGACGCACATGAATAATAAAGAGCTGGATGCTCATTAGAGAAGTTCTGCTGCTTTGTTCTGCAGTAAAAAGCGCCGCTGACACCAGAACATTCTGCATCCAGAGCCTCCATTAAAATGTGCTTTAATCAGACGCTTTAATCCACAAAGTCGGTCCGCGTGAAGGAGCGCTTCAGTCCATCTTAAACAGACGGTCAGGTCAGCGAGGGCTCACTGAGCACGCTCTGTCCACTGAGCACGCTCTGTCCACTGAGCGCGCTCCGTCCACTGAGTGCGCTCAGTGGACGGAGCGGTTCACACCACCACACTGTACACACATCCCATAATACTGTGAAACACTGGAAACGTGTTTGAAGCTCTGGAATAATGAAACATTAAAAACACAGTTCAGTCAAAGAGTCGTGTTTCAGTCACAGTGAAGTGAGCGGGTTTTAATTTGGATGTTTTTACACTTTTGGCCCATTTTTTGGTTTTTGTAGTTTTTTTCCCACTCAGTTCATTTTTACATCTTCTGTGTCAGTTTTGTGTTTTTGTCTCATTTGTGTCTTTCTGTGTCATTTTTAGAACGTTTGGGTTAATTTTTGTGCTTTTTTTCATTTTTGGAACTTTGTGTAACTTTTTGTGTCACTTTTTGTGTCCTCTTCACATCTTGTTTGTTTTGTATCTTTTTGTCTCGTTTGTGTTTTGTTTTGTTTTTGCGTCTTTACGTAATTTCCACTTCGTGTTGTGTCATTTTTGTAACTCTTTAAATTGTTTTTGCATTTCTTTGTGTAATTCTTAAATGTTTTGTGTCATTTTTGCATCTTTTTTGTCACTTTTGTCTTTTTGCCAGTTTTACATCTTTTTATGTAATTTTTTATCTTTGTGTAATTTTTGTCTTTTTGTTTCATTTTTGCAACTTTCTCTCATTTTTGTGTCTTTTTTTGTTCTTTTGTTTTATCTTTTGTGTCACTTTTGTGACTTTTTGTCAGTTTTGTCTTTGTGTCACTTTGTTTGTGTCCTTTTGTGTCTTTTCGTCTCAGTTTTTCAACTTTGTGTCTCATTTTTGTGTCCTTTGTGTCTTTGTTTTTTACATCTTTCGTGTCAGTTCTGCGTGACAATGAGACCGGGGTAAAGAAACAAACAGATTTTCTGCTCCCGAGTCACTCAGCTACGATTAGAAGAGTTATTCTGGAGTTTTAGTTTCCTCTTGACAAAAACAAACGCTTCACGTTTGTTCACTATTTGACAGAACCTCCAGAATCACCACCTGGCTTAAATCTCGTGTTTCCACTGATCATCATTCGTGTTCATTCTCACGAATCGGCCGTTTTAGAGCCGAGAGTCTGACGGAAACTTCCAGGAAGGAAGCAGCGGCCCGAAGGTGGAAACACAGCTGCAGAACTTTTATAAGCAACAACAGATTTCTGTCTTTGTCCTCGACTGTCAGCGACTCTTTTGTTGCCTTTGTTGGCCTTTTATGCGTCTGCATAAACACAAGGCGAGAGGACGGAGGGGAATAAAGGAGGAGGACGAATCCATTTCAGGCCCCAGGACGCGACTGTCTCGGCCCAAAAGAAAAACTGTCGCTGGATAAAAGAAGCAGCAAAGTCATCGCTGGGAGGAAGGACCGGAATCGGTCTCGCTGAAATGTCAGCGGACAAAAGCTGGGCTTGGCAAGGAAACCTGGAAACCTGGAAACCTGGAGACCAGTCAGGACGTGGTGTTGGCTCGGTTCACTCGGTCCTGTTGGTGGGTCAGAACACCAGACTGTGGCTGCAGGATGGCATCTGTAACGGGCTTCTGTGTTGTTGTTTTTTTTATTTTAGACGTATTTCTATGTGGACACATCTGGAGCCGTCCAGATGTTCCTTCCTTCCTGCAGTCAGCTGTGTTTAAGGTTATGTCCAATAAATACCTCCCAGAACCTCTGAAGACCCACATGAGTAGACGTCACATGTTGGGTTGGATCAGAACAGTAGTAAAGTTTTTTATTCATTTTTACTTTTTATTATTACTATTTTATTATTATT
>NW_007578329.1:102429-109205 GCF_000690725.1 Stegastes partitus
TAGCATCTCTAGGCTAATCACTAGCATCCCTAATTTAGTCACTAGTATCCCAATTCAGTCACTAGTATCTGCAGGCTAATCACTAGCATCCCTAGTTTAGTCACTAGTATCTTTTAGTCACTAGAATTCCTAGTTTAGTCAGTAGCATCTCTAAGCTGGCGACTAGCATTCCTGGTTAGTTGCTTTCCTTCCTTGGCTACTGACTGGCACCTATTGGCTAGTCACTAGCATCCCACAGTTGATCACCACCATCCTTTGAATAGTCACTATCACTCCTTGGCTTGAGACAATCATTAGGCAAGTCACAAGGATCCTCGGGCTAATCTTTAGCACCCCAAAGCTATTCACTATAATCAGCAAGCTAAGCTTTATCATCCCAAGTCTAGTCACTGGCATCCTTACGGTAGACAATAGTATCCTTACGCTAGTTACTAGCATCCCTAGGTCAAATCACTGGGAATCAGTAGCATTAACAGGATAGGCATGACTATCAGTAGGCTAATCACGGGCATCCAAGGCTAGTCACTCACATCATCAGATTAGTCACGAGCATCCCTTTGCTTCTAGTCACTAGCATGCAGAGGCTAGTCACTAGGATCTCTAGGTNCAGGATCAGGATCAGCGTTCAGGTGGATGCACGTCTGAGTCCACCTCGGTACCGCCGGGTCGGACCTCCTCCGGACCGGCTGGGACCCGACGAGCTGCTGGAGACGGTCCTCGGAGACGTTGGTCCACGTTGACGTGAAGCATCGCAGCAGCTGCACATCCAGCCACACCTTATGTTAAATATGTGTTTTTAGCCTATTTTTATTATTAAAACTTATTTAATTTTTAAGTATTTCCCTTTTTCCAAATTATTTTCATTCTAAAATATTTGCATCAATTTTATTTGATCAGTTAAACAATATTATACTATTAACATTACATTTATTATTTATTTATATTTTATTTTTATTTTTATTTAATTTTTAAATATTTTACTTTTTTCCCTATTATTTTCTATTCTAAAAATATTTCTCTCAGTTTTATTTAATCATTTAAACAACATTCTACTATTAAACTTATATTTCTTATTAATTCAGATTTTATTATTTTATCATCTTCATTTAATTTTTAAATATTTCCTTTTTTCCCCAAATTAGTTTCCATTCTAAAATATTTGCATGAATTTTATTTGTTTATTTAAATGATATTATATGATTAAACTCAAATTTATTATTTATTTAATTTCTATTTATATATTTGTTATTACTTTATGTTTGTGTGTCTTTGCAGGTGTTTTTTTTCTTTTTTTTTCTTTCTATTTGTGCTCATTTCGAGCTTCTTGGTGCTAAAAACCCTCAAACCGGCCGATCCGTCCCTCCGTTGTCCGTCTGTCTGGCTGATTTTCGGGCCGTTCCTGCATCAGACTCACCTCCAACACGTCGACTCCTCGCCGCTAACCCTTACGGCTCAGAGCGTTCCACCTCCCGGACTCGGGGAAGCTCTCGCCGACTGCCAGCGCTCAATAAAAAGCAATAAACTGTCGTCACCCTCGCGCGGCTGCTGCACATCCATCACTCTGACTTTCTGCTGGTTTCTGTCCCACGCAAACAAAAGAGTCTTTGTGTTCCAGTCTCCAGCGTTTAGCAATCAGGCAGCAAAGAAAAAAACAGGAGAGAAATCAAAGTAAGTCTTCACCAAAACGCACCAGAGCAGCAGCAGAACGGTGACGTGTGAAGAGTTTCAGGAATCAAAGATCTGAAGCAGAAGAAAAACACGACTCTGCATGATCGTCTTCACGTCGACACAAACTGCCGCCGTCCTCACGTGTTGCTGCTTCATGAGCGGCTGCGACACTCGACCGGCTAGAAGTTCTTGGACGGGTCGGTTTGGAGGCGACTGGTTCCGTCTCTGTGCTCCGGCTGCTTTCTTTCAGTCTCCGTTTGGTGCCGCTTGTTGTTGGCTTTCAGTGATTTCGCTGCTGTTGTATTTCAGGTTTGCATTGATTGTGCATCTTTTTGTGTTTGTTTTGCATCGAGTTGGACTCATTTGTGTTCTTTCCATGAGATGAGCTGTTTCTGTTCGTTTTGCATTCATTGTCATTTTGTTTTTTGTCTTTTTCTGGTAATGTTGTGCGTCTTTGTAGTTGTTTTGTGCTCCCGTTTTGCATCTATTTGTGGTCATGTAGCATCCTTTTTCGTCTCTTTAGGCGTCTTTTGTGTGTTTTTTTCCTCTTTTTTTCATTTAATTTTATATCAAGTTCAATCTGTTTCCATCTTTTTATTTAGTTTTGTCGCTTTCTGGTCTTTTTTTGTGCGTCCTTGCATTGGTTTTGCGTCTACTCGTGTTCATTGTGCAGCTCTTGATTCCTGCTTTGTGTCTCCTTGCAGCCATTTTGCACCTCGTGGGCGTCACTCGTGTCCAAATTGTGGTTTTTGTCTCCGTTTGCAATAAATCAACGTGTTGGTTTTGCGTTTTTTTGTTTGGTTTGGTCTCTGTCTAAGGTCATTGTGTGTCTTGGAGTTTGTTTTGAGTGATTTTTGTGTGTCTTTGCTGTTGTTTATGTCTCTGTTTGCATCTATTCATGGCAGCTTTGTGTCCCAGTTGTGCGTCTACTCGTCCTTTAGTGTGTGAAGTCGCTGCTTGATGCTACGCTTTCTTAAACCTAATTGAGCATTTTTAGTGTCTAAAACCACCAAACTGAGTGAAAACAGGGTCGCAGGACTGGTTTCCTGTCGACCTCCAAGTCTTTTCTGGAACGTCTCGGCTCAGTCGTATAGAAACTCTGTGCTGCCTGAAGATGCTTTCAGTCTGAGCACCTGTCTTCTGTCTCTCTCAGGTTTTTTTATTTTTAAGTACTTCTGGTGAAAACAACGTCTGAGTCATCGCAGTTCCCAGAAAAAGCAGAAGAAGAAGAAAAAGTCTCCTGGTTGTCGGCAACTACTTCAACGTGAAGGACTTTTTGTTTTCTGCACCAGTAGAATCATTCATCAGTCGGCGCTGTGGGACTGAATATCAAACCCGGCAGCGTTGTGTCCAGCCGAGCCCGGCCCTCCTCGTTCATCACCCAGACACATTCAGCAATGTTTTGTTCTGCACTGAATAAACTCTGGAGTTTCGTCAGACTGAAAATCGGCGCCGCTCGCTCCCGAATCCTCCTCGTTAAATTTCACTGTGGTTTAAAGGTCAAACGGCGAAGTCGTTTCCCAGGAAACGGATCGATCTCCACTGTCAGACGTCCACACACATGTTCGACAACATCTGTCCTGATCAGAAGAAAACACACATTCACCACTTGTCAGGACTTTAACCCTTTAAATGCCACTTTGTTGACATCTTACTCTTGCTTTTAGTTTAAAAAAAAAAAAAGACTATTTGCTCAACAAGCCAAATGTTTGTTTGCTGAAAAGTGTTAAGCCAAACCTTCACAATAAAAGCCCAACAACAGACAACGCATGAAGGCAGGAGGATCACAAACAGCAGCTTTTACAGACTTCAATGAGGAAATCTTTGTCTGGTTAGTTGTGTGGTGCTCCACTGGTCAAACATGACAACACGGTGGAGACGACGTTAAACCTAAACTCCACATTAAAAGCTGAACTACATGTTAGTCTTGTTCTCTATGAAAAACACACACACACACAAAATCATTTTCCATATAACAAACCCCCCAAAAGGCCACCATGTGCTCCACAGGCCAGATGTGAAATCATGTTTTAAAGGCCAAACTTCACAATAAAAGCCAAACAGCACGGACTGGAGTGGGTTGAATGGGTTAGTTCGTTATAGCTAAAGTAAATGAATAAATAAAGAAGAAAATCCTCCCAAAACACAAACTTTAAGCTCGACACAGCCAAAGTTAAACATGAAACGGACCAAAACGTCTCCACTGTCTCGTGAGCTTCCTACCAGGTTGCACGTCTTTTAATTTTTCCTTCGTTACTGCAACCACCCTCGCAAACCAAACGCTGCTTCAGCCGAGACCGTCATAACAAAAAAACTACCCTGAACTCTCACCGCCGCCGTCTGAAGCGTGGCGTGCAGAGGACTGTGGGTCGGGAGGCAGAGCGTCCTGGCGTTCCTGGTGGACTACACTCGATGCACTGGGACACGCTACATCATTTTCTGGCATGTGTGTGTATATATAACGTCAGGATGGATGTCGGTTTAGTTTAGTTTCCACCTCAAGAGCCTCTCGACTCTGGAGAGGCTTCGGTCGCACTCCGCTCCGAACCGTCGGCTGATGCGAACACAGAGCGTCTGTTGATATCCAGAGTGTGAAATGATGAAACGCCCGACAGCTCGCGGTGATTTCACCTGCAGGGAATCTGACCGGACGCACACATGCAGCGAAAGGGCTGAAATAATGGAATTCCACAGCGTCCCAACCGTCCCATAACTCAGGGTCGAGTTTCCTGGCGGGGAAGCTATCAGAAGGCATTGTGGGAAACGCCGGGCTTCGCACGGAGGGTCGGAGGGAGGCTCAGCTGGACGGGACACAATGTGCTGATGGTACGACAAACAGCCAACAGGAGGCTGCAGACGCACACAGCAACACGTTGACAGGATTAAACAAGCAGCCGATTCATGCAGCAGATAAGATGGATGAAGCTAATCACTGAGCTCACAGAACGATCAAAAGAAAACACTAAAATGTCATTTACAGCGAGAAAAGGCAACACTGTGGGAACAAACAGACCCCTTTTTTGTGCCATTTTCAGCAAATTAATGAAACTGAAAATCGCTTTTTGTTGTGTTCTGTCGTTGTTAGAAACTTGAGGGTGTAAAGTTAGCCGCAACTAGTTAGCCTCCGAGCTACCTCACACCTGAACAACCAATAGTGGTTCAGCTTTGCATAGCCCCGCCCCCTCGCTGCTTCCAGGTGGACCAATCAGAATGAGCAGCAAGCGTGTTTACTTTCGAGAGCTGCAGGAGTGAACACAAGCGGCTTCATGCACTGCCAGCACCCGAGGACTGAACACCCAGTGGATTGTTTTTATTATTGGTGGGAACGTCCTCACAACAATAGGAAAATCCTAACCGTTGGCACGTTATGCGGCTAACGTGGCTAACATTAGCTCTGATGGTGTGGCCACAGGTCAGAGCTCTGTGGAAATGGGAACACTGAGGGACACTGGAGATGGTGGAGGCTTTAATTCAAACCAGTAAACAAGGACTGGATGGGTTACATCTGTTAGCTTCTGTCCTGCTCTGCGCTCACATAAACTCCATTTTAATGCAGTCGAATTTCCAATTCACTGTTATGATTCTGATATTTACATATTTTCCTGTTTCTGTTGTCAGACAAGCTAGTTGCTAGCATTCCTACATTGATCACTAGTATTCCTAAGTTAGTATCAGTTAGCATCAGTGTGCTACTCATTAGTATCTTTCAGTTAGCTTCTAGCATGTTTGTCAGTAGCACCGTTTTAGCATTTTTTGCTAGCATCATTAGATTAGTCACTAATATCCATGAGCTAGTTGTTAGCATTCTTTGATTAGTTGTTACCATCCATTGGCTATTCACTAGCATGCCTAGGCTAGTTACTAACATTCCCAGGCTTATGAGGAGCCTTTTGTTAGCATCCTATTGTTGGTTCCCTGCATCCTGAGGCTAGCAGCTAGCTTCTATGGGCTAGTCATGAGCATCAATGAGGTAGTCCGTAGCTTTCCTAGGCTAGTCACCAACATCCCCAGGTTAGTCACTAGCATTTCTACATTATTCACTAGTATTCCTATGTTGGTCACTAGCATTGCTTAGCTAGTCACTAGCATCTATGGTCTAATTGTAAACATCTCTTGGTCAGGTGCTAGCATTCCTTGGCTAGTGACTAGCATTCTAAGGCTAATCACCAACATCCACAGGCTAGTCACTAATGTCCTATGGTAAGTTGCTAGCATCTGCAGGCTAGCATCTACCAGCCATGAGCTGGACAGAGAGCATTAATAGGACAGCGACTGTGAGACGTCAGTGATTAATAAAAAGACCTGGAAACGGGCAGCAGGATGGAAAAGGTAACGTATCAGAGAACACGAGGCTCCATTAAACAACAATTTGTGCTGTAATTACAAATGTTGAAATGAGTTGTTGCCGTTTGCAGCTGGAAAACATTGTCAATGAATAAAACATGAAAATCAGAGAAATGCAGCCGAGAACTCCCACTGATGTGAGAACTAAACTGTAACTCATCCGTCCACGAATGGAGGCATATTTGATCAAATGTCTCAACAACAGCAAAAAGACGTTTTTCACTCTGATTAAAAACACATGTCCTGTATTCATAGAAACACGTCTTACGTTCTAATCGATGTGACGACACTCAGATTAACATTTATTTTGAAAACTCTCCTTTCAAAACAAAACACAAACGGCCACAAATCTCCCTGTTTTATTATTACAGCTAAACTGAGAGCAGATTACATGAGCGTCTCATTAAGTGGAGAACTGAGATGTTTACTCTGAACAAATATTTGCTCTCAGTCAGAATCACCAAACACGGCAGGACCAGCCATCGTCTGAGCTCTGCGCACTTTAAAAACAGATTTGTTTTACTCTTGTTCCCAGGAAGAGATGGATTTGTAGAGTTTACAGTCACACAAACACACACAGATCATGTCGACACAGAGCAGAGCCTGCCTTCATCATGTTTCCTGAATAACTGGACACCAAAGAAAACATCTACTCAAACCACTTGACTTATTTTTAAATACTTAAAATTATCCTTTTCCTTGAATTAATCATCTCCACGGATGTTAGTATGATTACAGTAAATACACAGACTGAAGAGGCTGTC
>NW_007578329.1:110652-115753 GCF_000690725.1 Stegastes partitus
TTAAAATGATTTTTCAAAATATTTGAAATACGTAAAATGACCGTTTTCTTGAATTGACCACCACCGGGTCGATGTAGCGATACGATTCATAGGGTGAACAAACTGGCTGACCCTGCTGCTGGTATTTATTCTCCTCCGACCTAAACACTCAGAGGATGAGCCAGATCGATCACGGTACAGCTTCAGAGGGCATCGCTCTGCGTTGTTGATCACATCTGGTCCGACACTAACCCTCCCGACAGAATCCCGCTGTGACGCATCGAAACGATTCCCTTTGTGCTGCGACTAATTTACTGTGAAATCCTGATTCGTATCTGCAAACACACACAAACACACACTTCGTTCTGCGCCGGAACAAGACTCAGCTCGTCCGATGGAATGTGAAACACACCGGGAGAGAAAACCGCTGCAGAACATCTGTGTGTCTAACAGCTGCCTGGGAAAAAGAGCGATGGCTGAACGATTAAAAACAAACATCTGGCTGCACGGGTTTTATTTTTTTAATCATGCCTTGTAATCTTTTTAAATTTCCTTTACACAGCAAGCTTCTGTGAATAAACAGGACCGCACACTGAACAACAAACAAGCAGCTGCAGGTTAAACACTGATGAACTCTGGTGGCAGA
This sequence comes from Stegastes partitus, assembly GCF_000690725.1. Taxonomy (NCBI): domain Eukaryota; kingdom Metazoa; phylum Chordata; class Actinopteri; family Pomacentridae; genus Stegastes; species Stegastes partitus. The sequence goes on from NW_007578329.1 coordinate 111,278, forward strand.
AGATGTTGAGCCTTTTTGTTGAACATTCAGGAAGAAGAAGGATTCTACATTCTACCTGCTACGTACTGCGGAATTAAACTCATTTTCACAGCGAACGCATGAAGCACCAGCTGTAAAAAAAAAACATCAAACCTCCAGCAGACGAGTTAGAAAACCTTTTCCCAACTTTAAATCAAACTGCGAGCAAACTAATGAACAGTTTTAAACTTCATAACCCCCCGAAGAAATGTAATCGAGGTGACATCACTGAACCGGAACGAGACAAAAGAAAAAAAAAAAACAGCTTCCATCAGTTTGGATTTCACTTTGTAGTTTCAATTTGTCACTTGCTCTGGACCCTGCTGCCACTTTATCTGACACGAGAATTTAATTCTGGCAAATCTTCAGCGTCTCAATTAGCGGCGATGAGATGCTCTCGTCTGGTCCCGGCTGATAAGGCGCCAGATTTTACATCAAATCTGTAAATGAGGAGCTTAGCGCAGCGTTAATACTTCCAAAGTGAGTCTATTAAGCAGCGTGAGTGTGTGTGAGTGTGTGTGTGAGTGTGTGAGTGTGTGTGTGTATGTGTGTGTGTGTGTGTGTGTGTGTGTGAGTGTGTGTGTGTATGTGTGTGTGTGTGTGTGAGTGAGTGAGTGTGTGTGTGTGCGCTAGCCCTCAGCCAGGCAGCCCATGACCTTCAGCATCAGATCCTCCTTCCTGTGTTTGCCACCAACAGAAGCTCCTCTCGCCTTCAGCCAGACCAGCAGCGTGGCAGAGCTCAGCCTGGACAGCTGGACAAAGACGCAGAGATTTAGTAACAAAACAATAAGAAAATAAAACTGAGAGAAGTGGAGATGGAGTCAGAGGATGCTGCTCAGAAACAAGTCGAGTCACCTTTATTTAAACAGAACATTTAAGTCACTGAGCCCAAGAGCTTGTTGACATAAAGAGAAATAAGATGAAACAAAAACTGAACGTGTTTAAATAATAAGATCAAGACTGCCAATTTACTCGAGTAATTCAATTACTGTAAATAATTATCTGATTAATCTAAAGAATTAAGTTGAGCCCCGACAAAAAACTACACATGGAAAACCCAGCCGAACTAATCTAAATATTAAGGCTAAGACGCTAATCTGTCAGAAACAACTTTACCTGACCATAACAAATAAAACCATATTCTAAGACCCGACAGTATTATTAATTATAGAGAGCAACCTGACTAATTTACATATCAAACCAAGACACTGCAGTGCTATGAATTATATTTAGAATATTAAGGCTAAGACCCTACCACCACGACTAAGAGATGAACCCAAGTAACAAATAATAAGGCTCAGACCCTCCAGTGCTATTAATTATGGAGATCGACTCGACAAATTTAAATATTAAGGCTAAGACTGTACAGTACTATTAACTATGGAGCTTAACCTGACGATGTAAAATATTAAGGCTAAGACCCTACCACCACTACTAGGGGATTAACCCAAGTAACTTAAATATTAAGGCTAAGCCCCTGCATGTGTATCAATAAGGGAGATGAATTAAAATACTAAGGCTCAGACCCTCCAGTACTATTAATTATGGAGATCAACTCAACAAATTTAAATATTAAGGCTAAGACCGTACAGCATGAATTACGGAAATGAACCTGACTAATTTGTATGCTAAGGCTAAAACTCAACAGTAATGATAGCTAGACAGATTAGCCTGACTAACTCAAACATTAAGGCCTACAGAAGTAGGAACTGTGGAGGTTAACCTAACTAATTTAAATAACATGATATGACCTTCCAGTGTAAATAATCATCTACTCTGCAGCATAAAGTTGTGACAAAGTTATCAACCTGAGGCTAATGCTAAGCTAGGATTTTTCAAATGCTAACACACACCAGGAGCATTACAGGCTTCCAACAACAGTCAAACTCAAAGTGATGAAGTTGTGTGTCCTGACAGTAACTAAAATCAGTTTGTTCTGAACCGAGTGCAGCTCAGATCTAAACAATAAGAACAGAAAAGAACTTTCCCAGAATGATCAAAACCAGTTTCGTTTCGTCAATCGGTTCTGCAGAAGCTAACGTGCTAATGTTCACTGTTCTGCCACAGCCAGCCGGTCAAACACGCAGGAACGAAGCTCATCCGAGAGGTGGAACATGACGGGCGATAAATCAGTCCGTGGGAGGAAAAATGCAAAAAGAACCTGGCAGCCGGCCTCCATCACACCTCCATCACCCGCCCACACGGCGAGTCACGCTTTTACACCGACAAGAGAAACCAGATTAATGCAGAGAGCGTCAGGGACGAGGACAGCAGAGGAGAGAGGACGGGAAAACACTGGCGTAAAATACAGCAGTAAAAACACAAACATGCTCACAACTGCCATTCCACAACAACCAGACAACCTCCCAACTTCTACGAGCCAGTGAGAGCTTCACTAAAACGTCCAGGCATCCGTCAGAATGAGCAGCTGCCTCTCAGTCCTACAGGTTCATCTACTTTCTAGAGCTGCTTCTGCGAAAGCGTCTCCAATGTTCTGCTGTTGGCTGCGAGAGCGAACACAAGAGTCTTCATGCACTGCCAGCATCTGAAGAACTGAGCACCAAATGGATTACTGTTACTATTGATGGTAATGTCCTCACAAAAGTTGGAAAATTCTTAGCACCATTTTGCGGCTAACGTAGCCAACGCTGCCATTAGCTTTGAGGGCTTTGTGTAAACTGTAACACTGAGGGACATTCAGAGATGGAGGCAAGGACTGGGTGGGTCACTGCGTTTGTGCTTCAGTTCAACCTCAACTTACATCTGACAACATGGAAAATCTAAAGAAACCAGCCAAGAGAGTTGTGGACCTCCACTAGTCTGGTTCAAAAAGGGGGGCACTTGAGGCCTGAGAACACCATCCCAGCTGTGGAGCACGGGGGTGGCAGCGTCATGCTGTGGAGGGACTGGTGACCTTCACACAATAGATGGTATCATGAGGAAAGAAGATGATGTGGAGATATTGAAGCAACATCTCCAGACATCAGCAGGAAGTTACAGCTTGGACACTAATGGGTCTTCAGATGGACAATGACCCTCAGCATAGCTCCAGATTAGCTACAGAGAGGCTTCAGGACAACAGAGTCAGTGTTGTGGAGTGGCCATCACAAAGCCCTGATCTCCATCCTGGAGAACATCAGTGGAGCAAGGAGACCAACAAACCTGACCCAGTTCCACCAGTTCTGTCAGGAGGAATGGGCCAGAACTCATCAGATTATTGTGAGAAGCTTGTGGAAGGAAACCCAGAACGTTTGACCCAAGTCATAGAGTTTAAAGGTAACGCTACCAAATACTGAGGTAACTTCTGACAATGAAGAAAGTAGTAAATAATTATCTAAAAAGTTCATGTTAATGTTAAAAACTAATTAACGACCAATGCTGTGGCATAAACCCGACACTGGGTGGAGGTCCAACACATTCGTTAAGCCTGCACATAACCCAACAATAACAACCATCATTCCATCCTTCTCATTTCCTTCCCTCTCAGCTTCACTTAGGACTGTGACATGTGCACTGTTTATCAAAGGAGAGCGAGTGAAGGTGGGTATATATCTGGAGGAGCTGGCTGCTGCTGCTGCAGAACAATGCGTCCGGCGATGTAACTGGACACACTGGAGCTGTAAAACTGATGAATGTTGTTATTAATCTGCTCGGCTCCTCGCGGGCTCCCGCCTCCTCCTCACTATTCATCACTTTAACAGTCCTCGCCCTCCTCCGAATGGATGTTTGCGAGGGAAGCCGAGGCCGACGGAACACTGTGTATGCCATTCATCACGCGGACGCACTTTAATACATCACGTTAATGCGCGCCGTCCTCCTAAAGGATGTTTATGAGGGAGCCGCGCACGAGTGGAGATTCATCGTTCCTCAACTGTGGTTTTGTTCTGGAACAAGGCGGCGGCTCTTTCACCTCCTGACACCGCGACGTTTTAAACCACGCAAAGTCCATCGGTTCTCCTGTAGGCGTCAGCACGGCAGAGTCCAAGCGAGGCGTGGACGAAGGCAGCAGGCCGAGGAAACAGTCGCATGATTTGGACGAACTAGTGCTTGTATCTGCAGTGACATTAGTTCATTTGCTGAAGCCATGCAAAGTTCTACCGTCACACTGTGAATATGTTCAGAGCTGCAGGCCCTTGAAGTGAACAGAGGACTTCAAGGGAGCGCCACAGTGGTTGCAGGAGCACCGGGAGCAGAGCGTCGCTGCTCAGACAGGGACGGCGGCCGGAGTCAGGCACAGTCTGAACTTCACATCTTGTATAATCAGCTGATCATCCTGAATCTACAGCAGCTTTAGTTTATTTACCTTCACACTGTGAATATGTTCAGAGCTACAGGTCCAGGTTCATCACCTTAATGGACTGTTTCCATCATTTCTGAGCCTCAGAACTTCATCAGTGCAGCAGATAGACACATGACATTTAGGAGGAAGAACACATCTGGGTTCTGCTAGAACCTGAC
>NW_007578329.1:117233-125897 GCF_000690725.1 Stegastes partitus
GATGATGAGCAGAGACTCTATCTTGGACTAAATCTTGTCCAAAATGACTTAAATTGTCCATAAAGACAAAAAAAGGTAATTCTGAACTCAGCTGACTTTGAACTACTTTAAAGGAACGTGGGACAGTTTTTGGGACTCACCTTTTTGGAGACGTCAGCGGATGGTGCAGGTGGAGCCGCCGGTTGTTGTTGTTCTGTTGGACATTCCTGCATTTTACCAGCAACAGTTTCTCCTTCTGAGCCAACCTGCGTCGTGGGTTTGGAGCTGGACTTGGATCTGATCTTGATCTCCGGCTTTGGAACGATGATCAGGCCCAGTTTGGGCTTCAAAGCAGGACTGAGGCTGGAGATGTGCGTGACTTTGGGGCGACGGCTGAAGTTGGGGACGGTTGGCGGAGGACGAACTGGGAGGGATGAAGCTGCCCGTGGAGGAAGAGGAGGAGGAGGAAGAGGAGGAGCGGCGGCCGGAGTTGTCTTCCTGAAGGCGGGTAGCGTGACCCTCGCTGCAGCTCGGCCCAGCTGCTCGCTCTGCTCCTGCAGCCGCAGCAGGGCGACGTTGACGTGATGCGACGGATGCTTGTTCTTGAAGACGGGCACCAGTTTAGGAGGAGGCTGCACCGGGGGAGGAGGTGGGAGAACCGAGGAGGAGGTGAGGGATGACGCTGGCCGGAGGAGCGGCAGGACAGACCCTCCGTCGCCTCCCCAGCCCCGACTCACTCTGCTCTGGCATCCACAGCCATGACCCGGAGCTCCGCCCTGCTGGGAGAGGGGGGCCCAGGCCGGCGGCTGCGGCCCACAGGAGGGCCTCCGTGGCTGGGCAGGAGGAGGCGCAGGGAGCTGGGCAAGCACCGGCCTGATGGAGACGGAGGTGGTGAGGTTGATGTGCTCACCATCCAACACCTGAGGAAGGAGAGGAGGCCTCAGACAGTCAGCCACGCTGTGAGACACAAACGAGTTCAAGTAGAACATCTGGAAGAGTTTCACTGATTAGTTAAATTCACCACAGCAGGTGGAAGCAGCAGGTTACCAGACGGACTAGACAGCAGAAACAAGATGGTGACCTGATGAGGAGCAGCTGAGCAAGGGGAGTCAGCTGACAGGAAGTGGGAGGGAAGTGTGAGGACACCTGGTGGACAGGTGGAGAACAGCAGCAGTGAAAGATCAAAGAAAAAGTCTGCTGGACAGGATGGGAGGCAACGATGAGCCGGAAACTAAAAGACACTGCAAATGTGAACTAAACTAAACGTGAAGCGAATCATTTTGGAGGTCCCCGATGCAGTTCACAAAATGTCCAACCCAGATGACTAACTTCTGTGTTTCCTGTCAGTCAGACTAAACACAAACGCTGACAACAATTCATGGAACGATCAGCTCAGATGTAGTTTGGAGCTGTTTTCTAACTGGGTTGTACAAAAGCTTCTGTTAACCTGGAATCCGAACCAGCTTCCCTCCATCTCCTGCTTCACCTTCTCGTACAAGATCCTTAGATTCAGCTCAGTCTAAAGAGAGTTTTTCAGCTTTTCCAAGACACAGAATCACTTCTCTTTCAGCTCTTATGGATGGAAATGAGCCCCGCTGAACACTATAAATATTTTAGCTTTACTCCGCGAGAGCTGAATCGATCTCTGCGGATGTTTTATCGCGGAGAGTTTCTCCGGCTGATAAAATACTCCTCAGCTGCACCTCGTGAATAAGAAACACCTCTTCCCCTCTGCAGCTGCTGAACGAGGCCTCGACATGAGAAATAACTTTAATTCCGCCTGCTTCGTCGGAGAAGACAGTTTATAGTTCGGTCTGAGGACTTCGCTGAGGGTTTACAGCTGCTTAGGGAACCGCTTAGTGAACGGAAACATACATTAAAGCTGTTAAATGCACAGACAGATAGGAAAAACAGCATCAACCGCAGAGAAATGAATAAAAGAAAAGGTCATCTGTTTTTCATAAAATGCATTTTTATCTCCAGACAGAGCTCTGCGAGGCTCCTCAACATGATGACGAAAAACTTTCAACCTGCTGCTTCAAAACAAGGCCTTGAGAAGATGAGTAATGACCAGAAATGTGTTTTCCCTACAAAGAGAAGTAAATGGTTTTCTTTGCCCGAGACAACGAGGCAGACCTTTTATTTGGCAGCGGGGATAAAAACATGCATCACAAACACTTTTTTAAAAAATCAGAAACGACCTCTAGACGCTCAGAAACACTCTCCGTCTTCCCAACATCTGCCTGGGGAAAATTAATTTCTCTCTTCCTCTTTCCCGCTCGTGGTCGTAAAACCGCTGGTGAGGATTTTACAGGGTGGAATATGATTTCATAAAACGTGTAACAGCGCCAGTGTGGGTCAAAGAAAGAAAGAAAACAAACAGTCGAGCAGAATCCACACGACAAACATGTGCAAGAAGGTTACAAAAACACGCAGAACCATTTCCAGCAAACTGCTGTGAGAAGCTTGTGGAAGGAAACCCAAAACGTTTGACCCAAGCCGTGCAGTTTAAAGCAGGAGGTCTCACCTTACCAGAGGGAGAGTCTGGGTGAGGATCAAGCATTCCACAAAAAGCACAGCTGATCAGATCTTCTCAATCTGTTTTAATAACAACTCTGGACATGAACAGTTCTTCAGAACATCTCCTACCCGCTCCTCGCTGCCAGAGACCTTCCTCTGACACAGCTGAGCCACGTCTGGCTTGATGAGGGAGGAAGCGTTTGTGAGCCTCAGTGTGGCTTGAAGATGCTCCTCAGTAAGTCTGGACCTGCACTTTGACTTATCAAAGCTCAAGGTGGAGAAGAGATTCTCACACAGACAGAAACAAGCACTGGGTGACAGGATATATGTTCCCTCCGCTTGGTGACACTCATGAATCACGTTGCTGTCACGAGCCTGAGCTACGGTGGCCCACAGGTGATAACAAATAGAAAACGCCCAGGTGCGTGTGAGAAACACTGAACTTTGATGTCAAGTAGGGGCCCACAAAGTATCCTTCCACGGGCCGCGAGTTTGAGACCCCTGGTTTAAAGGCTACCGAGGAGATGTATGTAAACTTCTCACTCTGAAGAAAGTCATAGAAAATTCTCTCTCTCATTATTTAAATAGAAGTAATGTTGGTAATCCTGACTGACCTGAAACAGGAAACGTTTGATTTAATGTCAGAGAGTGAGAAGATAAAAGGTCTTTTTATGCAGTGGATGTAAACTTCTGGTTTCAGCTGTACACATAAACACCTACAGGAACCTTTTGGAGCCCCAGAACCACCCTCGTCTGAAAGCTTGGCACTTCTTTCCATTTTCCACGAGCCAATATTTACAACTCTTGCCTCTGCTGAAGCCGTTTAATCGTTCTGATCTGCTGGAAACTGTCTGTGGGAGTTTTATTTCTGGAGATACTGAACCCTTAAAACGGCTGATGAGACTTTTTTGAAGGGTGAAAACAAAAATGTACAGGTCTAGACATGAAAAATCTCAAAATGAGGCGTTACAGGACATAGCATAACAACACAAGTTAAGTCTGAACCACTGTTTTATTTGTGCTCTGAATTAGATTAAGAACCTTTTTCTGATATCTTCTTGGGTGAATCTGTGGTTTGTTTGCACTTTAACTGGCGTGAAACTGATTTCCGCTTCCAGATGTCTTCAGCGTTTTGCGCCAAATAAAAGAAGCACCAGAACATTTCTGCCTGCACGCAGCCCAGACGTGCGTTTGTGTGTTTGTGTACCTGCACGGACGCGGCGGCGCTCAGGCTGACGGTGTGGTAACAGGGTTTGCTGCTCAGTCGCGCAGGGAAGCCGCAAACCGTCTGCAGTCGAGCGCCGACGTCGGCCAGGAAGGAGCCCAGCGCCCCCTGCAGGTCGACCCGAGGGCAGCGCTGCGCCGGCTGCAGGCGGATGCAGCTCAGAGGGTATCTGGTTAGAGGTTAAAGGAGCTAGCAGCAGGTCTGTTGACGCTTTATCGACAACAACAGCAGGATTTTATTTCTAACAGCTGCTTGTTAGAGGCTGTTACAGGCTGGAAACCAGTGGTGTTCCTGTGCTCGCTGCTCTACAGCCGACCGAGGAGGAAACATGACCCTAAACCTGCAAAACCCGATTCAAAATTACTCCAAAATAACCCCAAATTACTTGAAACTCATTTGAAATCACTGGAAACTGGTTGTTCTTATTAGAAGCAGAGTTCAAAGACGACGAGCTGAACCAAATGGAAGACGAGATTCAGAGGATGGAGGCAGAAAGACAAGATGCCTCTGGAAACTGGTGTTAAAAAACTGTACAAAATGACTCAAAAGGTGCCTAAAATTAATCAAAACATTTTGAAAATTGTGATAAAATTGCCCATTATGACAAAAACCTGTCCAAAACAACTCAAGATAATTTACAATTTGGCCAAAATGAGTCAAAAATTGCACAAAATGACTCAAAATTTGTCCAGACTAAGTAAAAAAAAATTGCCAAAAAAGGTCCAAACTAATAATAACCGGTTCAAAATGAGTCAAAATTTGTCCAAAATGTCTTAAAAATTGCCCAAAATGACTCACAATTTGGCCAAAGTACGTCAGAAATTGTCCTAAATGACTGAAAGTTTGGCCAAAATAAGTCACAAATTGTGCAAACTGACAAAAACCTGATCCAAAGCTGCAGCTCAGAGTTCAGAGGGTTTCAGTGCTTCTGTGCGTTTCATCAGCAGGTCTCATGTTCAATCATCTGACGTGAGGATACGTGAAGAGTTTCCGTCCCAGCGGCCTGAAGTAGACGCTGCAGTAAACCTCCTCCTGCTCCGGCAGCTCGGGGAGTCTGTAGCCGTACTGGAATAAAAAATCATGACAAGCATCGCGTCACACTTCTGTGGATTTAAATGCAGTAAAACTTCACACATTGTAAATGAAAAACTAACCGTCGGTAGAAACACAGGTTCTAGTGTGGACGTTATTATTATTATTTACACATTCATTCATTCATTGAGTCTTTGTTACAGTCAACTTGTGAATTAATGCTTTTATCAGCATTCATTTAACAAAACAAGGAATATCTGGTAAATAACAGTTTGGGTTTTTTTTAGAATTTACAATCACCAGTTAACCTCAGCATGTTTCTGGACTGTGGGAGGAAGCCAGAGAACCCGGAGAGAACCCACGCTGCACGGGGAGAACATGGAGACTCCACGCAGGAAGATCCCGGGTGTCCTCACCGGGACGCAAACCGGCGACCTTCTAGCTGTGAGGCAACGGTGCTAACCACTGCACACCTGCAGCCCCATAACTATATATATATATAGTTATATAGTTATATATATATATATATATGTATGTTTGTTTTTAATGTTTAAATACATTAACTGCACCTTAACGGTATAAATGTGTGAATATGTTGTTTTTAGAGGTGGACATATTTTGTATTTATATATCTATGAATCTATTTTTATTCTTCATTTTTAACTTTACTCGTTATATTTCTGTCTTTATTCTTGGGCAGGAAACGTGCAAGAACGTGTTAAAGAATTTCCCCTCGGGGATAAATAAAGTGTTTCTGATTAAAATGCAGTAATTTTACAGGCACACATCGCAAATGAACAAATTAATTTTTTTAAAATATAGATTTTATGTGGAGACTATATTTTATGTGTTTATTAAGTTAATAGTCAACAAATAAATTCCTATTTTTACTACAAAGTAAAATAACAGCTGATAACAATAACTAATGAAGGCAAGTCTGTAAAATAATGTGTTTTTTTTTATTTAAATACAATCAAATGGTGTCACTTTTTGTCTACATTTAAAAAAAGAAAGTTGTTTATTTATTTTTACTGTCAAATGCGAAAATAATAATATTATATAAGAAATAAATAATTATACGGATGTTTAACATGGATGTTATTTACAGTTCTGTCTTTTTTCTATACTTTTTGTGTGACATCTGTAAAATAACTGAATTGTTTTTTAATGACGGTTCTGATGTTATTTTCTTGACTGTGAATGTGGCTTTAGACGAACAAAACCCTGTCGACTGAATAAACACAATCCTGAAGCCTGAAGTTTAATATCTGGCCTGTTTCTTGTCCTCGAGTCACCTCACATCCAGTCCGAGTCCTGTTTCGCCCGTTGCCGTGACAACGTGAAGCTGCCTGTTTGTGGATTTGTCTTTTTTTTTTGGTTTTTTTATTGGATCACGTTGCTCAGAGTGGAACTAAGCGACCGATGAGGCGTGTGAGTACCAGGCGGCTCCAGTGGTTCTGCAGCTCCCTGTAGGTTCTGAACGGTCCGTCTCTGGGCAGCTGGCGGCTGATGCTGACGATCTGACCCTTCTTCATGCTGAAAGCACACGGCAAGAGAAACACGCCGGCTGAGTGGGGAACAAACCGTGTGTCGGTACGCTGAGACCGAGCTGCTGCTGCTGCTGCTGCTGACTGTCAGGCCTGCAGCGCCACCTGCTGCTCACAGTCGGTATAACACGACACCAGTGAGGGGCTATTTACTGAACCCTGACACAGTTTTACTCACCGTTGGCTCGTTTTTCTCTACAAAATAAAGTCCTGGACCTCTACGGAAACAGACAGAACAAACACTCCACACCTGTAACTATATAATAACACTGTGGAGTCTTAGCCTTAATGTTTAAATGACTTAGGCTAATCCCTGTAGCTAATAACACCATAATGTTTTAGTCTTAATGTTTTTATCAGTCACATTAATCTTTATAAATATTAATACTGTGGAGTCTTAGCCTTAATGTTTAAATGACTTAGGCTAATCCCTGTAGCTAATAACACCATAATGTTTTAGTCTTAATGTTTTTATCTGTCACATTAATCTTTATAAATATTAATACTGTAGGGTCTTAGCCTTTATATTTAAATGACTTAGGCTAATCCCTGTAGCTAATGACACTGTGGAGTCTTTGTCTTAATGTTTTTATCAGTCACATTCATCTCTCTACAATTAATAACACTGTCGGGCCTTAGCCTGAATATTGTTTATGAGTCAGGTTCACCTCCATAATTACACTACAGGGCCATAATCTTAGTATTTAAATTATTCAGGTTAACCGCTGTTATAAATATACTGTAAGGTCTTAGCCTTAATATTTACATTTATCTGGTTAATCTCCACAATATTAATGTAGTAGCCTCGCCTTGATATACAAATTAGTCAGGTTAATCTCTACAATTAATAACACTGTATGGTCTTAGCCTTAATATTTGTATGAGTCAGGCTAATCTCCATAATGAATAAAACTGTAGGATGTTGGCTGTAATTATTCAGGTTAATCTCAGTAATTCAGAATACTGCAGGGTCTAAGCCATAATATTCAGGTTAGTCAGGTTAATCTCTGAATTTGTAATACTGTAGGGCGTCCTAGCCTTAATAGTTATCAACTCAGGTTCATTTCAATTAATGATGCTATAGGGTCGTGGCCTTTTTATTTAAACGAGTCAGGTTGATCTCTGTAATTCATAAAACTATAGAGTCTGAGCCTTAATGTGTACCACAGTCAGGCTGAGCTGTACTCTACATCGTTTCTACTGGATCTAATCCCTGATGTATAAATTATTCACCCCATAAATAACACTGTGGGGCCTTCGTCTTTACTGGGTCATTTTTATCATTCTGTTTTTACAGTTTTTCCATTTCAGAGTCCGACGCCTGTGCATCCTGTCTGGTGTGGTGTGTGTTGACGCCAGCAGGTGGAGCCGTCCTACCTGGGCAGGACGTGACACCACAGGGCTCCTCCGGTGGACGTCGGGTCGAGCACGGAGCCTGGGTCACTGCAGAACCTCCTCAGGACCAGCGGAGGGAGATCGAAGTCCTCCAGCTGAGACAGACACACCCCCGAGTCCTGGTTTACACTCTCACACTTTTATCAGTCTCGCTGCATGGTTTATGTTTATGGCTTCACGTCTCAGATGAACTTTATGCTTCCTCACACAGAGGTCACTGCTGGTGAAAAAGTAAACCACCATCCAGAACCACAGCCTGCAGCCTGAACTGAGCGTTTTATAGCTGTCTAATGAACATAAACATCTGTCACATACGTCTCTACAACGGTGGAGATCCTGAAGTGTTTTTGTTCTCTTACTTTGGGCGGCGGCAGTCGGACAGCGCTGGCCTCAACACTGATGCACAGCTGGCCCTCCCTGGTGCTCAGCTCCAGGCCTGACAAACACATTTATATCAGTTATCTGGTTTTATAATCCGCCGCCAGCTCTGGAAGACAGATCAACACTAGGCAAAAGGCTAAGTATAGAAAATGGTTAAATAGGTGAAGGTGAAACTTACTGACAGCGTTGAGCCTCCCTCCTTCAGTCAGGAAGTCTTTTCCTGACAACAGACACGTTAGCAATGCTGTTAGCCTGTTAGCATGCTAGCACCTTCAGCTGTTAGCATGTTGGCATGTTAGCACATTAACCTGTTAGCATGTTGACTTGTTAGCATGTTAGCTTGTCAGTGCATTGCAATGAAATACCGTCAGTATGATGTGTTAGCATTAGCACAGCTCAGGCGACTGACACCGCAATCATCACACTTTAAACGAGTCAAATCCCAAGTCTAGTTCCAGGTCTAGTCCCGTGTCAAGTCTAACATGTCCCAAGTCCAGTTCTATATCAAGACCCAAGTCTAACATGTCCCAGGTCCAGTTCCAGGTCTAGTCCCATGTCAAGTCTAACATGTCCCAGGTCCAGTTC
>NW_007578329.1:126047-140461 GCF_000690725.1 Stegastes partitus
TGTCCCAAGTCCAGTTCTAAATCAAGACCTGTGTCAAGTTGACTTGTTACTCTTGTGGCAACGAACACTTTGTGCATCAACTGTGGTGACGTTCAATCAGACTACTAGAAGACTAGCAAGTCTCAAGTCTAGTCCTACTTCAAGCCCCAAGTAAAGACCAACAACTCCCAAGTCAAGTCTGAACTCAAGCTTTGAATTATGTCTCAAGTAAAGACTAGAAAGTCCCAAGTCTATTCCCAAGTAGATTAACAACTCCCAAGTCAGGTATGAACTCAAGCCTTAAAACAAGTCTCCAGTTAAGACTAGAAAGACCCAAGTCTAGTCCCAATTCAAGCCCCAAGTGAAGTCACATTTCAAGTGCAGTCAATGAAGTTTAAGTCCAGATCAAGTTACAAGCTTTTGTTTGTTTGTCTAAAGTCATGATGTCCTTTAATTGAATCCCACTCAAGTCCAAGTCATGACTCGAGTCAGTTCAATTCAATTCAATTTTATTTGTATAGCGCATATTTACAACAACAAGTCATCTGATAGCGCTTAACAAAGGCAGAAACACCCAACGATCCAAAACCGGCAGAACCAGGCTCAGGGAGGGACGGCCATCGGCCCGACCGGTTGGGTGGATGTGTTCAGTGTACAGTTAAACGAGTTATTAGCAGTTATTGTCCTTTTGTTTCTCCATTTCAAATGGACCAATGAAAGTCAGTGAGTCCAACATGTCCAGGTTTGTTTGATTTACATGCTGCTTCCTCCTCAGAGAACACGAGCAGAACAACAAGGACGTGGTGGATTTTGGCAGCTGCTGGTGTGGTTCGTAGACGCAGACGTAGACACGTTTCGCTGCAGTTTGTTTAGTTTTCTGTGAACTCGCAGATCTTCGTCTGCAGCAGCGTCTGTGTTTGACTCAGAACACACCTGCTGCATACGCCCACGCGCATTTACTTTATGTCAGAGTGGGTCAAAGGCGAAGGCTTGACCGAGTGTTGCAACACTCAGCCGAGGCTTTGATGGAACACACACACAAACACTCGGCCGGCGCAGCCTTGGCCCTGATAAACGACAAATATCCTGCGCGAGAGCCGCGATTACGGGTTGGACTTTGCTGCTGAGGTCGACAGAAAACAGCACAGTCATTGCAGCGCCGGGAGTCCGTCAGGGGTCCTAAAGGCAGCCCGTGTTTGGGGTTTGTTTCTGACAATAAAACCAGTTCTGAATCTGTACAACATCTGAGCAGCTTTCTGTCTTTATCTCATCTGGGATCGCCTTAAAAAAGACAGACAGACAGACAGAACCAGGCCGGAAACCACAGATCTGCTTCTGCAGCAACTCGAGGCGCCATTAAACAACAACGAGTCGAATAAAAGCAGGTTGTGAGGCTGTCGGGTGAAGTCAGAGCACCACATGAGGCTAGAACGTCACCGGGCTTGGTTTTAAAACGCAGCTCTTGTGTGTTTTTACATGAGGTTCCTTTTTGCTAAATGTCGCTCAGACACAGCACGTCACAGGAAGGTGGCGCCGACGCTCCCAACCCGGTACCGATCAGAACAAACTGGGAGGACGTCGGGCAAATCAAAGCCTCTTTTTGAGACTCCGGGGAGACCACATGAATCAACACTGAACAGCAGCTCTCTGGAATCCCCAAAGCGACCAAAGATGACATCATGGATCAGAAAGATGTCGGTCCTTGAGCTACTCATCCATCAGAAAACGAGCCCAGGTTTCATCAAAGTCACTTTCTTCAACGTCTCATTTAAAAACTAACCAAAAATGAAACGTTTGCAAAAAACTAAAAGAATTCTGCGTTCCTCGGCACAACCAGGAAGACACGACCGACTCAGCTGTGGCCAACGGTCATGTGACAAGAATCCAGGAAGTGCTCGGCTGAACTGCAGGCTGTGTTGTCTTTGTTGTCTTTTCACACCATTTTTGTGTCCTTTTTGCCTCTTTTTTCCAATTTTTGTGCCTTTTCATGCCATTATTGTGTCTTTTCGAGCCCTTTTCCTCTTCTTGGGCCTTTATTTGTGTCCTTTTGTGCCATTATTATGTTGTTTTTGAGTCTTTTTGGGCCATTTTTTGTGCTTTTCACACCATTTTTGTCCTTTTTTCACATTTTTTGTTCCCTTTCATGCCAATAATGTGTCTTTTCGTGCCAGTTTACTCTTTTTCGGCCTTTCTTTGTGTCCTTTCGTGCCATTTTTGCCTTTTCACATCGTATTTGTGTCACTGTGTGTCATCTCTGAGTTCTCTCTCCTCCTTCATGTTGTTCTGGTTCCTCAGAGCTGCAGGACTTCATGTTGCAGAGAAACATGAAGCTCGGTGAGTTAAAAAATGAATAAAGTGATTAAAAAGCTGTCGGGGTTCAGGACTAATCTGTCCATGGTCCTACTGGTGGTTTATTCTGTGAACGAGAAGGTTTACAAAGTCCGTCCTGAAGCGGACGAACAGCGACGCAGGTCAGACGAAGAAGCAGAGAAGTTACCTGAGATCAGGTAGCGTCCGGCCTTGTTCCAGCCGGGAGCCAGTCTGGTGATCAGAGAGTAGGACACACAGCGCTGGAGGTCTCCTGGAAACGCCGGCTGAGGACAGCCCAGCTGCACACACACACAAAACACAGCGTTCACAACAAGACGGAGATGCTCATAACTGTGTCAGCGGTGGCTTGTGTTGAAGACTGAGACTAAATGTGTGGGTCCACCTGCAGGCCACGTCTCCGTCCGAACGCCTGGAGGATTCCTCTCTGGAAGAAAGGAATCTGCAGAGAGAGAGGAAGTCATCCAACAGCCTGCTCGGTGTTTTAAAGCTTTTAATCGCTTCGACGCTGCATTTCTGTCCTCAGAGCAAGTTTATGGATGGAAGCGTTTCAGAACAACAACAACGAGCAGGAAGTCAGCGCCGAGCTCAGGTCGCAAACTTTATGGCGTCCTTTCTCACCCGTTCTGTCGTTTTCAGCCATTGCTGTATTTTTAAAAGAATTTGTGCTTTTCTTTGTCTTTTCACGCCGTCATTGTGTCTTTTTGTTCCATTCTTTGTCTTTTCTTGTTAATTTAGTGTCTCATGGCGCCATTTTTGTGCCATTTTTGGTTTTAATACCTTATTTGTGAACTTTTAGTCTTTTGGTTTTACATTTTTTGTTTCTTTTCTTGCCAATTTTGTCTCATATTTGCACCATTATTGTGTCTTTATGAGCCATTACTGTACTATTTTTGTCTTTTCGTGCCATTTTTTTATCTTTTCTCGTCAATTTTGTGTCTTTTCGAACAATTTTTGTGCCAATATTATGTCGTTTTTGTGTATTTTTACGCCATTTTTGTGTCATTTTTATCTCTTTGTGTTATTTTTTGCATCTTTTTGTTCCCGTGATGTTGTTTTTGCATCTTTCAGCATCGGTTTTTGTCACTCTAGCTGCATCATTCTGCACATTTCAAAGCTCCAGTGATCTGCTTCCATTAACGTGTGCACATCATCAGTCATTTGTGTTTTCATCGTGGTGCTACCCTGATATAGAAGCTGGCTTCATTCAAATCAAACCTTTTCTTTGCCTGTTTTTATGACAAACAAATCCCCAGAAGTGGTGAGTAATAATCAATAACCTGATAACCTCATCATGTCTTAAAGAGTTTATCTGTGGCCTGGATTCACTCAGCGGGACAATGAGAGCACGCTGAGGTCAATGTTTATGTTCAGTGTGTGTGTGTGTGTGTGTGAGTGGTTATACGGGAATGTTTGGAATTCAGACTATTTCGGTTGCATGCAAACACACACATTAGCAACACAAACACACACATTAGCAACACAAACGCACACAGTGTGACAGTGCCGGCGAAGACGGAGACGACTGAGAATCTGTGTTTATGTCGTTTTAGCAGATTTTTGTGTCCTTTTATGTCGGTTTAGTGTATTTTAGTGTACTTTTTGTGTCCTTTCTGTGTCTTTTATGACATTTTAGCAGCTCTTTGTGTCCTTTTTGTGTCTTTTCATGTCATTTGACAGTTAGGAGTTGACGACATCGAGGGCTGAAGCTGTCGTGTGTTTGTGTTTCTTACGGCCATGACCACTGTGATGTCGGTGAAGGAGTCCAGAGCCGGAGAGGCCAGAAGCTCAGAGAACAGCAGCAGCAGCTCCCTGTGGGGACACACAGTCAGAACGCTGCATTCAGGGGAGTCAGGAGAACACAGCGCCGTCCTCCACCGAGCTGAAGCTGGAAAACTAGACACACGAAGCACTCAGAGGTGCAGGAGTCAGCTTTACCACACATCTTGAACACCTCATCATCTCACCCGTCCTCCCTCTTTAACTTTACTCATCCGAGTCCACTCCCATTTACCCACATCCACTCAGGATTCTGTACAAACTGGTGCACTGGTCCTGGGTTTTCAGCGCCGCGTCACTCACCTGCAGGTCTGGATCTGTTTGCTCCGCGCATCCTCGTCCTCCTCCTGAAGACTCAGAGTGACACAGACCAGCTTCTTCAAATCTGGAAGTCGGAGGAAAACCAGGGACTGCTGGACGCCTCCACTCATCCTGCTCACAAACGCACCCAGAAACACTACGATCAGCTTTACTGTCACAAGCCTGCGTCTGGTTTCAGGTCTCAACGAGCTCCATGAAGCTTCGCGTTAGAATACACAGAGACAAAACAGCAAAAGAACTAAATTACAACAAGCACAGTGCAAAAGATAACAGCAACAAACCTGTCCAACACAAGAGTTAGGGCTGAAATGATTCCTCAGTGAATCCATGAAGTGAGTGACAGAAAACGCTTTTTTAAAAATGTGTATGAAGTAACGTGCAAATCAATGATATGATGCCGTTTTCATAATATTCTGCTGTTTACATGTGAGAATGTATTATTTCCTTTGGTTCATATATGTTTGTAGACTAAATATCTTTACCTTTATAACTGATAGTCTCAAAAAAAAAGAGAAAACTGATTAAATGATGATGAAAATACGACTTGCATCCATTTTTATTTTACTGTCACTGACCGATACTTTAGCAAACTGACTGAAATTACAATTTCAGCTAACTTATAATTAATATTACAATATTTTCAACAGACGAGAAACAAGGTTCGAGTGCTGTAATTATTAAGAACAAAATAATAAAGTGTTAAATCGGTCGCTCACCTCTTTGTATCGCCTAAACCCCCCAAAAATCTTACAATTAGCTAAAACGAGCTACCGAAAAGCTAGCAGCCGCTAATGTCGAATTCGCTGACTAATGTGCTTTCTTTAAAAATTAAAAATCTAATTTTACACTAATATCTAAGTCAACAACCTTGTACTCACATGTACAGTAAACTGTTAAAGCTGTCATTTACTATGACAAATCCTAGTTTTACTGCAGCTATTGCAGAAAAAAGGAAATTTGACAAAACAACCTTTGAGGCAGAAAAAATAGTGACTTTAGCCAAAGTTTTCTTTATTTTATGTGATTGTAAGCTAAATAAAAAGATTTAACTGATTAAATGAACATATAATGCTGCTTGCACATCTATTTCAAATAATAGTTAATATGTTGGTTTGGTCTTACCTCGTTGTACCTCCTTGATCCCGAAACGTCTCACAACGAGCTAAAACGAGCTAACGCTACCAAATAGCTAGCGGCAGCTAATGCTAATTTAGCTCACTACTGGACAGATCCGTTTATTTTAGTTTTACATTAATATATGACTCACCATCCTTGTATTCACATTTAAACTGTAGTGCTAGCTGTTACTGACTCTGAGGATTTTTAGTTGGACTGCAGCCATTACTGTGACTCACTGATACTTGAGCTAAATGAGCTGCAGTTTGAGCTAGCCTGTAATGTGAATTACAGGGTAGCTCAAAGTGCTATTTCCATCTAAATCATCCATCATCGGACTAAAATGTACATAATGTGCTGTAATAATGTCCTAAATAATAAAAACAAGAGTTAGTTAAAGTGTTACGTCAGTGTCACTCACCTCTTTTGACTTCTTCGACCAGATAAAGCTTCACTGTTAGCTAAAACGAGCTAACGTCTCCTAGACGCTAGCGGCAGCTAATGCTAAGTCAGCTAACTACTGTGACAGATCAATTTACTGAAATGTACATTAATCTATGACTCACCATCCTTGTATTCACATTTAAACTAGACTGTTAGCTGTTATTTACTCTGAGGATTCTTAGTTGGACTGCAGTTACGACAGAAAACAGACAATTTAACAGACTTCAAACCTCCTAAAATGGTCACTTTTAGCCAAACTATTCTGTTTCATATAATTGTAGGGTAAATATCTTCAGGTTTGTGAGCGTCTGTCCCACAAAGAGAGCAAAATGAATGTTGTATACCTTTTATATTGTTGTCATCTGAACACTTTCAGAACAACAGTGAAGAAATACACGATAAGGAGAAATCAAAGCAGTCAAATCTCCTGACTGCTCCGTAGAGACATGATTTTCTGACACATGAATACAACCATAAAAAACAATAAATCCATGATAATAAATTAATCACAATATTTATTAACACTCAGCAGAAGCCCTGTTGAGCTAAAATCCACAAAAAGAATGAAACTCAAGGTGAAAATAAATGTAGACAAAAACGTATAAAGTTAAGCTTTAATAGACATGGCATTGACATGTACAGGCGCTAAACAATATGAACTTCACTCTTAATATTTCAATGAGTCAGGTTCATCTCTGAAATTAAAGATACTTAGACTTCATATTTAAATATATAATAAATCACACTGTAGGTTAACATGTATTACAGTCAAGCAGAGTAGTATTTCATATACTTTTTAAAGCCTCTAAATCCTTTATATTACAAACAAACAAACGGAGGTAACTGACACTATAAATACCGCTGTTTGCTCTTTACGCCACTCTTATAACTTTTCCTACACAAACACCAAAACCTGTCCACAGGCTCAGAGTCTGGCCGAAGATCCAACATGGCGCCGCCGGAGCAGAACAACCGGATCGTTACGTGACAGGCGGCGCCGCTTTGCGTGACAAGACGTTTTCCTTGAAAGCTGCTGGACTCAAGTGAACTTTAGCCTCGTCTTCGCCCACAGTTCACTGACGACGGACCAGCCGGCCGACCAATCAGAGGCTCCCACAGCCGACGGTGAGGGAGGGGGCGGCCAATAGGAGAGGCAGAAGGACGGAGGGGGCGGGCTCAGCCGCTCCGTATCAGGAACCGCCGATCTCCGTGAAGCATGCGCAGATCAACCCGGTCACACCGCCAGGCAGAGAGCGGAGTTTCAAAATAAAACTAAAGCGCGTTAAATCTGACCTCCAGACGTCACAGAATTAAATTAAAAACAAAATTAAAACATTATTACTATTGTTGCTGTTGTTTAAATTAGTCTGATAAATTCATTAATCATTAAATACTTGGGTTTTTGCATTAAAAGGAATTTTGTGTTTTAAATAATAAATAATGATGTCCATGTCTTTATAATAATGTGTTAGCATAATAGTACTGTCGGGTTTTATCCTCAATATTTAAACTTGTTAGATAAATGTGCATAAGAAACTTTTTTTTGTTACGTCTTTACCGGTAATTTTAAAATATTCAAGTAAATCTGTATTATATAACAATAATATTGTTGATACTACCTTTTTCAGGTATAGGTATATATTATATTATATTGTTTTAATTTTTTTTTCATTGGAAGGCAAATATCTGGAGTTAACAAACCATTATATTTAAATTAGTCGGGTACATTTTAATCTTATAGAATACTGCAGGATAACTGACGTTATTTATATAATAAGTCATGTTTTGGGGGTTTAACCGTAATGTTTAACTTAGTCAAGTAAATCGGTGTTTAAATCAGCACAATACGTTCTCATTATTTTAAAAAGCACTTTATATTAAAGAGTATAAAGCTAAATAAAGTAAAATATATCCTTATTATTATTATTATTATTATTATTATTATTAATAATAATAATAATAAAAGCACTGTTTGCCTACAAGTGAACTGTTTTTGTTGACTCGCAGCTGACCCGCTGGAGGAGAGCTTTATTTTGAAGGCGGCAGCAGGAGTCCGTGTTGAGTTCAGGTGAGTTTACCTGATAAATGGAGCCGCGCTCGGAGTCGCGTTAAGTGGAGTAAATGTCGCTGTGCTTGTGCGGACTCTGCCTCTGTCGGATTATATAACCGGGAGTCCGTCCGTCTGCTCTCAGCGGCTCTTCACGTCCACACAGGCCGACTTCCAGGCGCAGCGATGGGGGAACAGCAGCAGAAGAGTCCCGGCGGAGTGAAATACTTCCGACTGTCGGAGATCGAGGAGCAGAACACCTTCAAGTCCACCTGGATCATCATCCACAACAAGGTCTACGATGTGACCAAGTTCCTGGAGGAGGTGAGCATCCCGGCTCGGTGTCAGGACGGTTCTGCAGCGCGCAGCTCCGCGGCTCAGTGCAACCAGGAAATGCAGCAGCCCGACCGGGTTCTGACCCATAAGAGCTCCGGTTCACACCGAAAATAAGTTCGTGTGTGTGCAGCGGGAGCTGCGTTAGAGAAGCGTCTTCATTGGCTGAAGCCTGGTGGAAGGTGAAGCGCTCAGGCTGCCAGTGGAAGGCCTGAGGGTCGGTCCAGACCCAGACAGGAAACTGGTTCAGGCTTCACTCGTGTGTTCATGTAGACCAGAAAAACAGCTGAGCTGAGTTTAGAGACTTGTCTGAGTGTTAGAGGCTCCAGCTCCTCCTTCAGTCCAACCAGCTCCTGTTTTAATGTACGTTTCTGAGTTTTGTTCATTTATAATTAACTGAACTTCAAAAGTCTCGTTTTTATTCTGAGACGACTTTGACTTAAAATAATAAGTTCATAAGTTAAAATCAACTTCCCAGCATGCATTGTTGGAGAGTTAAAACTCCACGAGTTCAGTTCGGTCACCGCGACCCGTCCAGTTAATCTGTCACACTTCAGAACTCGTGGTTTGTTCTCTGGATGCTTCTCCTGCTGGAACACTGTTTGTCTTGAAGCGTCTGCAGACAGGAAGTCGTCCTGTCAGCATGTGTTTAGGTTCATCATCGGACATTCCTGGTTCGTCTATAAATGTTATCTCTCACCTCCGAGCTTCGCTGTCAGGACTGTGTGGTTGTCCCAAAGAGACACAACATGACCACAAAGAGACAGAAGATAACACAAAAACAACAGCCAGTGTGAATGGCTGGATGGCGCCGGTCTCCCAGCAGCTGAAGCTCCGTGCACTCGGCTGCTTCGGGCCGTGCAGAGTTCAGGTTGTGTGTTCAGAGGTCTCTGGGCAGGAAGCCCGACGATGACGTCACAGCTGCTCTGGGTCCAGATGTTTCAGGGTTCACTGCAGGTCACGGTGTCCTCTGTCACTCATTGCCTCCAACTGGGGTCAAGCTGAGCACGTAGGAGAGTGAAATAATAATAATAATGAAAGGTGAGCACGCTGACCACCACGCTCACATTATCCAGGATTTAGAGGCAGCACTGTTTAAAACAAGATGTAATTTGATAAATACAGTCATGGAAGAACTGATCAGACCTCCTTGTTTTCTTCAACTTCCTGTTCATCTTAATGCCTGGTAGCACTAAAGGTTCATCTGATGATGATAACAACAACAACAGCTGATAAGAGTTTAATCTCAGAGCTGATACCAGACGTGTTCCAGGGTTTCCTTGATAATAACCAGATCCATCCCATGTGTTCTGGTCTGTCTGCTTTAGTCACATGACACACAGGAGTTAGTTCTTGATGGCAGAACCGTTGTTTCTGATGACTGCAGCCATGCGGCTCGGCTGCTCTCCACCAGCTTCTGACATGATCTGGTGACTGAGCGGGCCCAGGCACGGGTCCAGTGTTCTGGTTCTCCATCCAGGCTTTAACATCGTCTTGTTGGAAAATCCAGTCACTGGAGGCAGGAAAGAGTTTCCCAGCTGATGGAAGAAGATTGTTTCCAGAGTCGCCTGCTTCATTCATCCTGTTCCCCCAAACTGGAACCAGCCCAGATGGTCCCTGATCCACCCCCATGTTCTACTGTAGGGCAGGACAGTCTGGTCTGGAGGCTTCTCCAGGTTCCTCCTCACCAGGAAGTGGGCTGGAGTGGGCATCAGCTGAACATTGGGTTCATCCCTGAAGAGAACCTGAGCCCAACCATCACCAGTCCGGTCCCTGTGGTCCCAGCAGAGAGGAACCGGGCTTTCCTCTGCCTTTGGTTGATGAAGGGCTTCTTCTGTCCTGTGTGACTTCAGACCAGCTTCAACAAGTCGGTTTCCAACAAGTCCCATGTCTCCACAGTGCCCCTCATGTTCAGGTCCCTGGAGGTCTGACCACGACTCCTGACACAGAACAGATGAGTGCTCGGTCCTCTGGTGGGTAGGAAGACGTTTCCTGCTGCCACCAGCTAGCGATGTGGCAGCACCATGGTGGGCTGGTTGTTTCTTGGTGTGATGAACGTCTGTCTTGGAGATCTTCAGGTTCTTCTCTACCTGTCTCTCACTCATGCCAGTTTCCAGCAGAGCCAAGATGGCTGCCTTTGTGGCTTCACATAATCCTTCTGTTTTAGGCGTTATGTGAGAGCTGACAGCTTCTGAGCTGTGCTACGGCCTGAATGTCAGCAGGAAACCAGTCCAGGTCTTTGCATGTGCTGCTGATGAAACGGCCTCTTATGGACCCTACAGGGAACACATGAAGCTGAAGGTAATGGACCTGTAGTGGTGCCAGGCATTAACATGAAGAAGAAATGGAAGAAAACAAGGAGGTCTGATCGTGTTTCCCGTCACTGTGGAGTTTGTAGAGAAGCTGTTTGAGCTGGAAACACGTCGTACTTTGATTTGGACTAGAGTGACTCAAATGGTCCATAATGACAGAAAATGTTTTCATTTAAACATCTTTTGAATCATTTTGAACTAGTTTGAACTAATGTGGGCCAGTTTGAGTCAGTCTGGACAAGTTCGAAGTTATAAATCGATCGATCGATCAATCAATCAATCAAAAACTGTAAAATGTGATCTGTGACATTATTTGAAGGAACAATTTATTTTGAAAACTGGCGAGTAGTTTTAAAACACAAATTTTTATCATTTATTTTACAGATTTTTCCAGTTTTAATAAATTACAGATAAAATCCAGTAAAATTTATTATATTTGAAAAATACGGAGTAAAAATTAAACGATTAATTTGTAGAAATCAGTTCTTTCACAGTGTGCGACTGTAAAACCACAGAAACAGACATTATTTTACAGATTTTTACTCTTTTTGAACATTGCTGGTGATTTTCTCTGACTCCATCCCGAGTCGTCCAGGTGACTCGTCGTAGCTTGACAGGAAGTCGTGGGTCATTCACAAACGGTCTGATGGTTGTGGTTTCCTCCGGCAGCACCCCGGCGGGGAGGAGGTCCTGAGGGAGCAGGCGGGCGGAGACGCCACCGAGAGCTTCGAGGACGTCGGACACTCGACGGACGCCAGAGAGATGTCGGGCGACATGGTGATCGGAGAGGTCCACCCGGTCAGTGGGGAGGACGGGGCGGCGCCGGGGGCTCGGTGCTGAGAGTCCACAGCGCTGACTGTGTTTTCTGTGTGTCTGTTTGCAGGACGACCGACACAAGCTGGTGAAGCCTGCGGTGAGTCTCAGGACGGGAATCGGACCGCTGGAACCGACCCAGTCTAACAAAGTTCCCCCCGAACATCCTCACAACCAGCTGGTCCTCCATCCTCAGTAGCTTTATTAATGACCAGAGTTCTACCTTCACACTGTGAATGTTCCACAGGTCCAGGTCCTTGAAGTCCACAGAGGAGGGTCCACATTGATCCCTTTAATGGACTTTCTCCATCATTTCTGAGCCTCAGAACTTCATCAGAACATCAGATAGACACATGACATTTAGCAGGAAGAACACATCTGGGTTCTGATAGAACCTGACACCAGATCAGTTCTACATCATGTCCATTAGATGATCCTGGTAGGTTCTGGAGGTGAAACGGTCCTTCCATCGTCTAGAACTGGTTCTGACCAACCACCATCACACATGCTGACAGGAGCCTGGAAAGTTTACCCAGAATGCACTTTGTAGAGTTTTCTCTGGTGAATGATCAGAACCAGAACCACATCCAGGATACCAGGGATGCTTCCACCACTCTGTGTCATAGACATTAGACCAGGGGTGTCCAATCCTGGTCCTCCAGGGCCACAATCCTGCATGTTCTAGATCAGGGGTGTCCAGTCCTGGTCCTCCAGGGCCACAATCCTGGTCCTCCAGGGCCACAGTCAAATGATCAGCTCATCATCAAGCTCTGCAGAAGCCTGATGACGATCCTGATCATTAGAATCAGGTGTGGTGGAAGAAGGAAACATCTAAAACATGCAGGACTGTGGCCCTCCAGGACCAGGACTGGACACCCCTGCATTAGACTGTTCACACTATGAGACATCCCATAATACTGATGCTACCAGCTGGTTGTCTAGGAAACGTGGTGGATGTAAACATGTCAGCTGAAGGTTTGATCCTGTCAACGAGTGAATCTGTTTGTTTTACAGGAAAGTTATGTGACGACCCTGAAGGACGAGAACAGGTAACCAGACACACCGACTTAGTCAACTAGTTAACCCACACGCCTTAGTTCACTGTAGTAGTTACCTGGTTAGCTAGTTAGTTAACCAGGTAACTACTACAGTTTGTCAACTAATTTACTGTATCTCCCTTGCAGTTGGTGGTCGAGTTAGTTAGTTCTTTGGTTAGTTAGTTAACAATCTGTCCTTTGTGCAGCGAGTGGTCCAATTAGAAGTTAGTTGGTTAGTTGATTGGTTGGATAGTTAACCATCTGTCCTGTGTTGCAGCAGGTGGTCTAGTTAGTTAGTTAGTTAGTTAGTTAGTTAGTTAACCGTCTGTCCTGTGTTGCAGCAGGTGGTCTAGTTGGTTAGTTAGTTAGTTAGTTAGTTAGTTAGTTAGTTAGTTAGTTAACCGTCTGTCCTGTGTTGCAGCTGGTGGTCCAACCTGGTGATTCCTGCCCTGGTGGCCGCCATCGTCACGCTGCTGTATCGCATCTACACGTCCAACTGACATCATCAGACATGCAGCTGTGATGTCATCAACAGGCACTACATTTACGTTTCCCAGCGTCTGATTGGCAGCCGCAGCGGCCAATAGGAACGTGAGGCTGCTGTGGCTCCTCCCAGCGTAGGAGGTGTTCGTGGAGCAGACGAGGATCGGCGTCCCCAGAGGAGGCGTCTGTTCCAGGACCACCGACTCTACGCTGCTTCTGCCTTCAATACCCACAATTCATTTCAGCCTGTTTAACCAATCACATGGCATTATGCTAATGAAGTCATTTATCTCGTTGAATTTAAAACACTGATGTTTTATAGAATCTCTGTGATTGAAGTCGTGTACAAATGCAGTGGATGTATAATTTGTTGTTGTTTTTGTATCTTTGTACCTGAATGTAAACGCAGCCGCGCTCAGCTGTGCACTGATCCCAGAGTCTGGATGTGAATCAGCAGGAAAAAGTGAAATCTGAGTTAAAAAAAACAACAAAAAATCAATCAAATCAGCTTTTGTACTTTCCAACAAGCTGCAGCTGCTTCAACAAGCGTTTAAATCCGTCTTTATGTCTCCTGATTGCTGCATTCTGACGCTTTAGTAACGACGGACCGATTAAACAGACAGCGTTGGGTGTCTGAATATGTCCTCAGGCTTTAAAAAATCATCCAGGAAGAACAACAACGGAAAGAAAGAAAAATGCACCAAATTTGCCAAATCCTGTCCGACTGCCTCCGAGCTGCTCGTCTAGAGCTCGTCACAGCTAGAGTTCAGCAGATTTAGTCGTTCTCGCCTTAAAGAGTTTCAGCTCAACAGCAAACCGGCAAAAAGATGCAAATAAAATGCGAAACAGACAAAAAGTGCACGAAAAGTTCAGCCTCTGACTCGATGCAGCTTTCTGAGACGAGGTTTTAGATTCTCACTGCTGGATCAACTAGAAGTGCCTTTTCAAGGTCAGTCTGAGTCCTTGTTCGCAGCAACATCCACACAGCAGCTGTGACGGGTCAAGGACCAGAACCAGAACCGGACCTGCTCCAACCAGCTTGTCTATGCAATAAAAGTGATTCACTCAAAGCATCCGTTGTTTGTGTCCTGATGTTTGTCTTTAGCTCAGATTGATGCAAAAACCTGGTAAAATAGGTAGAATGAAGGAAGTTAAATGTAGAACTGACCAATGAATACGCCAACACGTAATAAAGGATCATTCCGTATAAAATCTGAACAAAGTCCATCTGACCTCCTCAGAATCAGCTCATTCTTTATCTACAGTAACTTTACTTAGTTTTACCTTCATACATATTTTCAGAGTTTCAGGTCCAGTCTGACTTGATTTTATTAACATCTTGTAGTGACGTTGAGACGTACAGCTGAAACCAGAAGTTTACATCCACTCTATAAAAAGACATCAAACCTTCTTTCTCTCACC
>NW_007578329.1:141596-150114 GCF_000690725.1 Stegastes partitus
TTTCCATCATTTCTGAGCCTCAGAACTTCATCAGTGCAGCAGATAGACACATGACATTTAGGAGGAAGAACACATCTGGGTTCTGCTAGAACCTGATCCTCCTCTATGGACTTCAAGGACCTGGAGCTCTGGACTATTCACAGTCTGAAGGTAGAACTCTGATCATTAATAAAGTTCCTGTTGATAAAGAGCCAGCTGACTGTGAGCACAGATCAGAGGCTCTGACTGAGTTTTATTGCAGCGTCTCTAATATAAAATCTGGCTGAGCTGCTGATAAACTGTTCTTATCAATCTGGGCTGTAGGTGCTGAAGGTGTGTTTTGATCAGGGAAGAAATAATGCTGAAGGTTATCAGCTGCTGGAGATAAATAAAGTGAACTTTGCCACAGAGAGCAGCTGCAGCGCCACACTGTGGTCAAAGACACACAGTGACTGAAGCAACAGGCGGCAAGTCTGACGTCTGAAAAGGAAACGATTTTACATAAAATTATGACTTTGTTTTGTGGCTTCAATCTTTAAATGATCCGTTTCTAGTTTGTAGTCAAAGCTCGAGCACCTAAACGTCCTCGTCGGTGTTCAGGAGAATGAGCTGCAGGTTGAAGGACTTCCAGAGAAATGCTGCCATCTGGTGGAGAAAAGTCTCAACAACAGCTTCAGGATCCACAGAAAGTGTTGCTTCTTTTAGGTGGAAAACATCCGTCCATCATCTCTACACCTTAATCCTCACTAGGGCAGGAAGGCAGGTTCACCTGGACAGGTAACCAGCCTATCACAGGGCTACACCTAGAGACAGACAACCAAGCACACTCACATTCACACATGTGTTTCTTTCGGCGAAAACAACACGTTTGACCTCCAGTAAAGACACGTAATCGTATCTAACACCTTGTTTATGGGTTTTAAAAAGATTTGTGATTAAAAAAAAAACAACAAAAAAAAGAAACTCGTTATGAATATTTGAGTCATTTGTCTCCAAAGTTGCATCATGTTTAGAAAACAAACAAACAAACAAGAACCAAACATCGGTCACGTGGTGAACGAATGAAGCGATAACAGAAAATCACATTTTAAAAATACTCGTAATTAACAAAAGTGAAGCGTGAAGTGTTTGTAGTGGCCAGCAGGGGGCGACTCCTCCAACAACAACCACCTCAGGTTCATTAGAAAGCTGTTGATTCTCGCTTCATGACTTCAGTAAACATGATTCTAACCGATTCATGGTCTCAGTCAGTCGTCTGACGCCTCCTTCAGTCCGTTAAGTTCCCGTTTAGAGGACAAAAGACGACAAAGCAAAGGATGATTTTCAACCAACTCACTCACACGAGCTGCTAAATTTACCCAAACTGCATTTTTTAAGGTTTTCTCTGGCGATGCGTCCTTTGCTGCCGCAGATGTTTTTCTTGTTTGTTTTTTTTTGTTTTCAGCTTTAAGTCTGTCAGAAACCAAAAAATAAAAAATAAAAAATCAAGCGGAATGACACAGAAATCGATGGAAAAGTGCAAATCTTTAGCGACAAACGAGTTAAAAGCTGTGAAGTGTTTGTTTTTGGAGCAGCACAGTGAAGGAACCCGGAGGTTTTGTTCCTGTTTTCACTCAGAGACAGAACCTGAACTTTAGCTGAACACTAAGTGAAGCCAGAAGCTGCCTCCCCAACACACGTCCCTTCTTATGTAACGCGGGTCTCCACGTGCTCCTGAATGCGTCACACAGCGGTAAACACACACACGGGTGACGTCACTGCCACCGTCGCGCTGACGTCACGCCGCTGATCACGGAGCTGCGAGTTCATGAAAACAGAGAAATT
Source organism: Stegastes partitus (assembly GCF_000690725.1). Classification (NCBI taxonomy): domain Eukaryota; kingdom Metazoa; phylum Chordata; class Actinopteri; family Pomacentridae; genus Stegastes; species Stegastes partitus. The sequence continues at coordinate 143,400 of NW_007578329.1, forward strand.
ACAGAAAGAACCGAAAACAAACGAATGAGAGAAATACATAAAAATAAAAAAAGACAAAAGAAAATCTGTCAACAAGAGGGCTGAAAAAAAACAACAGCCAAAATGATAAATATCTGAAAAATAATCACGTTTTTAATAGATTTAAATACAGTGGAAGTTAATAATAAAAAATAAAATAAAATTAGTGATTTTGATGTGTTCATTTATTTTGTTTTGTTTTTGTAAACTGTCAACATGTAAATGAACGTTTTCTGTGATTTCATGATATTTTATCTGTAATTTAACAAAACGGAGAAAACGTGTAAAAATAACAACAAACTGTTTCCTTAAAGTACAAATGAAACATAAAAACTTTGCTCTTGTTGCTGAAGTCACAGAGTGTCACTGTTGTGTGTCTGTTGTGTGTCTGTTGTTGTACCGTTACGTGCTGCACGCGGACACACGCTGACGTTTGATACGTGACGGTGCGCGTGTTCCCGCGGCAGCAGCTTGAAACATCGCGTGCCCCCCTGGTCACGTATCTGGACCGGACATCGGAGGGGCGGGAGTCTATAGAAGCCGCTCCGCACCGGCACCGGCACCGGCACCACATGTCCCGCTCACCGCCACACCGCCGCAGCGGCGGAGAGCCGCTCCGGGTCCCGGAGAACGGCGTGGACCAGCCGGAGGACGAGGAGGAGGACCTGGACGACGAGCTGGACGCGTCCCGGCTGGAGAGCTTCATGAGGGACCGGAGGAGAGCCCGGTCCCTGCCCGCCTACCCGGCGGCGCTGCTGGCCCGGGTGTCCGGCGGCGAGAAGCGGGTGAAGTTCGCCGACACCATGGGCCTGAATCTGGCCAGCGTCAAGCACTTCAGCGCGCTGGAGGAGCCGCAGATCCCCACCAAGGTTCTGTCCCGCCACCGGAGCTTCCCGCCGCAGCAGCACGACCTGCTGCAGGACCTGCGCCACGGCTTCAGGTCCGATCTGGACACCGACCGGCTGGTCGCCTGTTTCCCGGAGCTCCGGGACGCGGAGCGGCGCGTCCAGCAGCTGGGGGTCTGTCTGGAGCGGGTCGCCATCACGCAGTTTGATGTGCGCGGGCAGATCCGGGTCTTGGACGGCCGAGAGGACAAGGAGGTCGGAGTCAGATACACCTTCAACGACTGGCTGTCCCACGTGGACGCGCAGGCTGTGCCGGCGGCCGCGGAGCAGCCGGACCTGCTGGGGGAACGCTTCGTGTTCACCGTGTACACGCCGCCCTTCATGGAGCCCAGCTCCACCGTGCACCTCGCCGTTTACCTGAAGAGCAAGGACGGCGAGTTCTGGGACAACAACGGGGGGCAGAACTACAGCTTCCGGTACCACTGCATGTCCGGCACCGACGCTTTCCACGCCACCTGATCGGTGCGTAAAAGCGTTCCATCCGTGCGTAAAACCGTTCCATCTGTGCGTAAAAATCTGTCCATGGGCCACCAGAGCTGGAGGAAAGGATCAACACTCAGAACAATGACGGTTCCTAAATGGTTCTTTAAGTTCCATCACCAGTTGAAGAACCTCTTCATCTAGAGGAGGGTTCTCCTCCGACTGTATGCGGTTCTTTAAAGGGCTCTTCATCTTATTAGTTTTTCGGTTTGGTGGCACAAAATCAGAGCCATTATTGTCACCGTCAGTCATCATTTGATAAAACATCAGTGAGAAATCTCAGCCACAGTTCCATTTGGGTTCCTGACAGAACACAGAGAACCACACACTGTGAGCCGTCATCCAGGAGATGAACCTCCAGATAAATGTTCTAATTTTCAGATCTGAATGAACCGTCACGTCCTCCTGATGCTGACAGAACAGTGACACGTATTATTGCTGTAATTTAAACAGCAATAATATTGTGTGTTTATTGATTCAAAACTAAATTCAAGTCGTTGAGTTTTAAGGTGAGGAAACAGAAATGTCCTTCACAGTCTCTCTCATCACAAACCGGCTCCGAGTTGTTCCGTCTGACCCAGAATAACAAACGTGTTCTGATGAAGGAGCCCAGACATGCTGCAGATTCTTTGGGACTTTGTGCCTCATAATTGTTGGTTTCATTCTTTAGAACCAGGAGGGAAAAGGTTCCCTAAAGAGCCTGGTTCTGTTCACGTCCTGTGGAGCCTTAAAGAGGCCCAAAGGAACCGGTTACTGAAGGTCACTGGAGGCACCTTTGGGCTTCTTTAAACAAGCTCCTGTTCCGTGGTTCTTGTGTTCTTGTGTGTGTAGGTTCTGTCTGTCTTCTGTTCCATCTGTCTGTGAATCAGCTTCATCCGGTTCAGAACGTCTTCTGAGCCCAGTTTGTTGAAGCTCTGACTCGTTGGACTTTCTGTGTTTCTCTCGGAGGTTCCAGGCAGCAGCTGCTGGGTTCCAACGCTGATCTTCATCCTGGAAGCTTCACAGCTGATTCTGGACTCACGTCACGCCGTCTCAGGTCCAGCAGCTTCATGTGCACCGAAAGTTCAGAACAATGTCCGTTTGAAGGCGACGGACGTGAGCGTCTGATTGTGAACTCTGCTGAAACCGTGAAGCTGCTGCAGATGTTTTGGTCCAGAACCAGCCACACAGCTGGACGGATCCGATTCTCTCTGATCTGTTCTTTCAGTCAGTCGATGTTTTCTTTGAGCTCAAGTTCAATCAGAGGACAGAGTTTCTGAGCTGCTGGAGGCGCCGCATGAAAGATCAGCTTCAGCTTCATGAGACGTTCAAATCCTTCGTGTCCGGCAGACGGACGACGTTCTGCAGGATCAAAGCTCCAGAGGCTTCGTGGTGCATGTTTCTGTCTCCTCACTGCTGATTTACTAATAAAAGAAACGAAAAGTACAAAAACATAAAAAAACAAACAAAGGAGTAATTTTGCTGAACCTGTTCACGTCTGCAGTTCTTGTGTTTAGTGATTTTGAAACAAATAAAAATGAAGCTAAAACCAAAACTGGAGCATTTTTGAGTTTGTTTTTGGAAGAACGTGATTTAATTTTTCATTTCTGAAGTAATAAAAACAACACACACACAAAACCAGAACTTTTGTGTTGAGTCCCAAAAAACCCAACATGGTCTGGAAGTGAAAGAGGAACCTGCTTCCCCTCAGATACCAATAAAGTTTAAATACCAAAAAAAGAAAACGGTGACGAGGAAACAGGCCAGTTGTGTCGTTTTTCTGAAAGTACACTCACACTGAAAGTCAAATATTAAACAGTGGAAACGTGGAGCCGCAGCTCGTCTGCTGGTTTGCTGCAGCCACATGTTCACTTTGATCCATTCAGACCAAAACATCAGAACGGCACATTTCTCATTTCATCCACGAACAATAAACTTCAAGTGGAAAATTAAACTTGTTTCTGGATGATCACAGCTTAAACGGGCCGTAGTCTGTTTGAATGTTTTGTATTTGATGGGAAATTAAATTCTAGTTTAGTCTCCAGACCTTGTTTGACTGTTTGTTTGTGGACACCTGAAATGACTCTCAGGTTTAGTTTTATTTCTGTTTCATTTTGTTTTTGAGTCACGAAATACAAATTGTTCACCGAACGCTGCCGACGCGGTTCGACTCGCCTTCACGTTTTAATCCGTTTTCCTGTGACAGCTCGAGCAGAAATATATTTGTGTTAAATCAAAACATCCATCATCTCTACACCTTAATCCTCACCAGGGTCATGGGGGGCGGAGCCTATCCCAGCTGACTCAGGGTGAAGGCAGGTTCACCTGGACAGGTAACCAGTCTATCACAGGGCTACACTTAGAGACAGACAACCAAGCACACTCACATTCACACCTACGGACAATTTACAATCACCAATTAACCTCAGCATGTTTCTGGACTGTGGGAGGAAGCCGGAGAACCCGGAGAGAACCCACGCTGCACGGGGAGAACATGGAGACTCCACGCAGGAAGATCCCGGGTGTCCTCACCGGGACGCCAACCGGCGACCTTCTAGCTGTGAGGCCACGATGCTAACCACTGATCCACCTGCAGCCCTTACATCAAAACTTTGCTAAACTAAAAATCACAGTGAGAAAGAAGCTCGGGGGTCATTGATATAAGACAACTCCTGTCAGCAGCACCTGCAGCAGAGCAGACGGCGGTGCGGAGTCAAGCTGTCGTCACGGTAACAACCCCATCATTTCCCTTCTCAACACAACTTCAACATAAACTCAGACGTCAGCCGACGTATTCATCAAACTTTCTAACTTCCTGAACTCCAGCATCGGGGATCTGGTCACGAGTTTAGAGACCATCATTCACGACTCGTTGCGTTCGTCGGTCGATCCTGAACTTAAAGACGCAGCAGAACAAGCTGCTGCATCATTTTCATTCAAACAGCCGGAGAGCACGCGAAAGCAAACACCACGACGCTAACACGCCAGCGCTAACGTTAGCACAGCACGCTAATGAAAAGCTTCATCGCTACGTTTGCTCCGATCCACATTGAAACAGCGGATCCTTCTCCTTGTTTCTATTCTATTTTTCACTCGTTGACAGGAAACGGAGCTGCTTTTGTTCTGGACTCAGAGCTTCTCGTCTCCACACGAGGACCAAAGTTCAGGAGTCCTCTGAAAATAGCCCTGTTGGCAAACCCGACCCCAATGTTTGGTCTGTCAACACGGACGCACGGCGGCGAGGGAAACTTCAGGTGAAGCTCGGAGCTGCTCGTCTCCATCAGCAGCAGGTCGCTCACGACCAGCAGCAGAAATAAAGTCAGTGATCCCGTCAGCAAACCGCTTCCACCAACTCAACTTCAAAGCTTCTGCAACTTCCAAACCTGAACCGCCGCCGTGGAGGACACAAAGGGGACGAGACCGTCGGATATTAAAGCATCAAAGTGTGAAAAACCTCGATACGAGCCACAAAAGTGACAAAAACCTGGATATGAATGCTCAGACGTCTCAACAGTCTGGATAAAAACGCACAAGAGCATCAATAGTCTGGACATGAACACACAAAAGGATGAAAAACCCGAATATGAAGCAAAAAAAAAGTCAACAATCTGGATATTAACGCACAAAAGTATCAACAGTTTAATATTATTGAACAAAAGCGTAAAAAAAAATCTGGATGTTAATGAAAAAGCACCAACAATCTGGACATGAACCCTGCAGACAGAACCGGGTCAGAACCGGTTCCCTCTGCAGGAACCTCAGGAAGCGTCCTGAGTGTGCGCTGGTCTGATGAAACTCAGTTGAGCAACAGCTTTGTGTGTCTGTGTGTAACTGGGCCGAACGCTGGCCTTTGAACCGCCGGCCGGGTCTAAAATTAGCAGCCGGGTCAGTCACCTGCTTCCCCTTCACCTCCACCCAGAACCGCTCACCTGCTCGCCGCCGGTACGGGCACGCCGCCGGAGTGTGTCTCAGCGCCGACACACAATTTGAGCACACACACACACACACACACACACACACACACACACACACACACACACGCACACAAAAACCTGGAAACTAATGAAACAAAGTGTAAAAAATCTGGAATATTAAAGCATGAAAGAGTCAATAATCGAGAAATTACTGCACAAAAGTATTTAAAAAAAGGATATTACCACAGAAAAGATTCAACAATGTGAATATTAATGCACTAAAGTATCAATGACTTCGATATTAACATGAAAAAGTGACAAAAACTCAGAAATTAGGGCCAAAAATTTGGATCTTAAAGCACAAAGTGCCTAAAACGTGGACATTATTATTATTATTATTATTATTATTATTATTAAGACACCAAAGTCTACCTAATGTGGACCTTAAAGCATTGAGGTAACAGACGTGTGAACTTTGTGAAATGACCTGGACGCCATCAGGTTCTGACTGTGAAGCTTTAATTCAACGACAACACTCCACACAGCCGTTACCGTGGAAACTGACATGATTCAAACAACTAAAACACGCAGACGAAGCGTTTCAACAAACCAGCACAGATCCCGAACATGAAGCTGGACTGAACCGGTTTGAAGCTGCTGAGCGAGTCGTCGTGTCTTCAGCGAGTCTTTCTGGGACTGAATTCTAAAAACAGATTTTGTTGTTTTGTTGTTGTTGTTTCTGAGCAAACGATGTTCTGGAGCTGAAGCTTGTCTCGGTGGTTCTGGTCCACAGCGACGCTCCGGGAAGCTTCACTCCACCACGATCTTCTGGGTGGCGTACATCTGTCCTATCGACACCTGCGGAGACGGAAACAGAACTTCATGAACTCAGAACACCAGGTTCTGAACGTCTAAACGGGTCCAGCAGCAGATTCCTGTCGGCTGAGTCCTCACAAACAAACAACCTGTTGTTGTTGTTGTTGTCGTTTACAACAATGTCTTTAAAGCTAAAATCCACCGAAAACATTCATTTCTTTAAATGATCTCAACAAGCAGCTCCATGAACACATGAACCTGTGAGTGAACACATGAATGTGTAAAGCTGGACGTTTATCTACACACGTGGCCCAAACGTTAGGAGAACACACGAGTTCATAAATAAACACATGAGTTTATAAAACATGAATTCATAAATGAACCAATGAATTTGTGTAACGTGGACATGAATGTAGAAACGTGTACACTCGTCTGTAAGCGCGGCTGAAAGGTGAACGTCTGCATGCGTGTGCAAATGAACACATGAACGTAAACGTGTCCCTGAACCCACGTTAAAACTCCACCTGATGGGATTTTAGTCGTTTAGTTTTTATCTGCAGGAGCCACTGATGGAGGAGTGTGTGTGTTAGTGTGTGTGTGTGT
>NW_007578329.1:150794-152815 GCF_000690725.1 Stegastes partitus
ACACACGTGTGTCGGTTGATCGGCTGCTAATTGATTAATTGATTCAACTACAGAAATCAAAAGACTCAGAAGATGTAGAAGAAAAACAACTCGACAACCAGAACCAACAACCAACAACCACGAAGCGACGCACATCCTGTCAGTCAGACAAACTAAACGTCCTCCATTCATGTGTCCTGACTGCTCGTTGTTACGTCTCTTAGCATCGTTTCCACACGTCTTCTGGCTGCTTGTTGTCATTCCAGCTCCACCGTTCTGCTACAGACGAGACTCAGAGGACGGAGGAGGAAGACAGACGGACGACCTGAAGGACAGAACGTCTCTGGAAGCTCAGAGCTTCTGCACAATTACTCATAAACGGACAAAAAAAAAATCGAATCAAAAACTGTCCAAGCTGACATAAACCCGTCCACGGCTGCCCCCGATGTGTCCAAACAGTATTTAAAAACGATGAAAAGTCAGTTAAAAAAGGTCCGAATGAAAAATACTCGCTTCAGAATGACAAAGTGGGTCTAACATGAGTCAAAGTTTGTCCAAAATGTCTTAAAATATGTACAAAATAACTCAAAATTACTGAAATGGTGAAAAATTAGTCAGAAAATAATTTAAAAAAAGGTCCAAACTCATAATAACTGGTCCTAAATGAGTCAAAATGTCTCAAAACTTGCAGCAAATAACTCAATTTGTCCAAAATGAGTCACAAATTGTGCAAACTGACAAAAACCTGCAGAAAATAACTTTAAATGTGTTTATAATGAGTCAGAATTTGACTCCAGACAGAAGACGTCTCTGAGTTCTGTCTGCTCCTTCATGTGGTTCTGGAGGACTAGAGGACTAGAGGACTGGAGGACTAGAGGACTAGAGGACTGGAGGACTAGAGGACTAGAGGTCTGGAGGTCTGGAGGACTGGAGGTCTGGAGGATGGACCGGCGTCGTGCTGCCGTGTCCCTGCGGCGCCACCAGGAGGCGCCGTCCCTCCACCGAGCCGCCGTCCTCGGTGGAGGCTGTCAGCTCATCACTGATTCTGCCGTCAGCCTCTGAATCCCCCCTCACTCTCTCTCTCTCTCCTCGCTCCATCAGAGGCTCGCCCCCCCTCCCCTCCCTCGTGACGTCCTGATTGGCCGGTGCAGCAGGGAGGGGACGGGGGAGGGGGGTCGTCAGCGGTGACGCGGCTGCGCGGACCAATGGGCTGTGAGGAGGCTCGGCTGGGATGTAAATTGCTGCGGCGGAGGCTGCTGAGGAGGGAGGCCGGCTCTGCTCGGCGCTGCGTCACCACCAGCTGCACTGGAAACGTCCACGCAACCAATTAGGAGCTAACGAGGGCAAAGCATGCTGGGAGGTTCTGACGAGCTCCTCTTCATGTTACGCTCTGTGACGAGCTCATTCATCTTCTGGACCACATGCTTCTGGTTCCAGCTTCACACATCTGAATCATATCCAGTTTCATCCGTTCTCGGACGAATCGCGACAGATAAGAAAAACATCAGAGGCTAACGTCGCAACACTTTGTTAACGTCGCAACGCTTCGTTAACGTCGCAACACTTTGTTAACGTCGCAACGCTTCGTTAACATCGCAACGCTTCGTTAACGTCGCTTTAAAAGTTGGCAAAAAATAAATAAATTAAAAGTCCACAGAAGAGACACAAAACGACAAAAACATGCAAAACAACACTAAAGAGACCTTCCTTCTTTTTTTCTTTCTTCTCCTTCCTTTTTCTGTTTTGTACTTTCTTTGAACTCTTCTCATGCTGCAGATGGACCCTTCAGACCTACACCATGTCCTCGGCTCTGTGTTCTCTCATCTTCATCGTGGACAACAGACACAAACGGAGCTTCTAGCAGAAGACCAGTCGTCTAGAATCAAGACGATGACGTTGGTGGACGTCCTACTGCAGCCGCAACACAAATCAGTCTGGAGGAGCTGAGAGAGAAACGCTGCTCTGAAGACAGGAGACGTAAAGATGGGAGGCAAAGAACCGCTGGAGGTGGAGGACAGAGATGGAGGAGGACAGAGATGGAG
>NW_007578329.1:153671-157739 GCF_000690725.1 Stegastes partitus
GAGGATAGAGATGGAGGACAGAGATGGAGGACAGATGATAATTTGCTCTTGTGTGACCATCAAATGACAGTTTCACTTTATTTCAATCTGCTGTAGATTATTATTATTTTACAGATGTTTTATATTATTTTATTTTCCAGGATCCCTTTTTTTTTTTACACATTTTTAAAAATTTTTTTTGTTATTTATTTATTTCTCTAGAGTGAAGCTAAACGGGTCTTCGACGCCGTTGGGTTTGTTCTGCTGCTCTCGAACGTCGCTCCACCGTTTACACACAAACACTCCATAAATATTCACACCTGTCTCCAGGTGAGCGCTTCAACCCACAAATAAAAAAGATAAAAAACGATGAAACGTGGGAAGACTTTGGAGCCGCTGATGCAAACCGAAGCCACGCCGGCGACACTTTCCGCACAATTAGCCGAAGCTTCTGGCGTCGAGGTGAAGCTCTGCAGCAAACACAACCTTTCATCTCCTCCTCCTCCTCCTCCTCCTCCTCCTCCAGGATTCTCTATCGGTTTTCACAAACTCAGTCGCCTCGAGCTCAAAACACAAAATCATCTACAGTTTACTTGGTTCAAGTCTCTTTGAGAAGCTTTCGTTTCTCCTCCTTTGTGTTTAACAGTCGAGCACAGAAATGAAAGGCTGCAGCCGTCTGAACGCCTAAACCTGCTGCTGGAATAAAAATAATAAAACAAAAGATGATCTGTTGGAGCCAGAAACCGAAAAAAACAAAAAAACATCTGCATCGCGAAAATTAAACAAACTTCACCCTCGAATTGCTGATTTTTGTTTCTCATGGAAATCATTTTATTTCCAGGTTCAACTTTAAAACGAGGCCAGAAAATAAAAATAAAAAAGGTTGTAAATTTGCACTTCCTGTCAGAGCAAATTTAAAAACGTCTTTAAGAAAAATAAATAAAAAACACTGAAATGAGTCAGAAACTGTAAAAACAGAAAAATGATCCGATTCAAAACTTTTTTTAAGTTGGAAAAATAAACAAATCTAAGCTTGAAAGTATGACTTTTCATCCAAATCACGTCATTGTTTTATTTATTTTTAAAATATAATTTCAGAAAATGAACCATTTACACAAAAAAATGTTTCTGTAAAATATTTTAATTTAGAAAATCCCCCCCCCCAAAAAAGTGTCAAAACCAAAACAGAGCAGCAGACGGGCGGCAAAAAGAAAAAAAAAAAAAAAACGGAATCAGAAACTGTTAAAATGAAAAAATCTCTGGATTCCAAACTTTGCTAAAGTCCTTGAACACATCATGAGTGACGTTTTGTTGAGTCGGGAAGATGAACTAAACCTACACATGAAGTTGTTCTTCATCATCAAAGTACTTTATTCTTTTAAAATCACTAAAATCAGATCATTTCTCAGAGCCAAACATTTCAAACCTGAAAATAAAAATCTATGGCTTCCTTGAACAAGTCATTAATGAGCTGAGCTGAATGTCAGTCTGCAGAAACGAGTCCACGTCAATTAACAGCGACCAGATCCTGTAAAAACTAGAAATCCTGCTTTCATCAGTAGAACCGTGAAGCCACGAGCGGCGGCGACCAGAAGTCACATGACCAGACCTCAGAGTTAAATATCAGCCGTCTGACTGTTCCAGTGACCTTGGAAAGCCCCGCCCACCTGCCCTAACGAGCTCGTTAGCCCCCAAAAGCCCCGCCTCCCCCCACAGACCCGGCAGCGGACCAATCACTGCTAATTTAAGGTGATTAGGCCCCGCCCACACAGCTCGGTACGCCTCAGAGCTCCCCGTCAGCCCGGCGGTAACGAGCTGCTTCTCCGGGACGATTCCTAATCTTCCCTCATGCCGAGCTCTCGCTAATTAGAGAGAAAACTGTTCCGGGATCAGCTCGGCGAGATGAAAGGGCGAGGAGGAGGACAGACGGTTAGGAAGCGGCGGTGTCGTCACGCCTCCATTGTTTCTTCTTCTCCGCTTTAACTCGTTAAACCCACAGAGGATTAGAACTCGCCTCCTCGTTACGAACCAACTGGAAACTGGGACTGATTTGATGGGACGCATGGAAATGGCGAAACGCTTAACCCTCTGAAGTCCCGTTTGGTTTAACTCACTGAGGTTCATGTTTCACTGAAGTTCTGCAGCTCAGAGGAACCAGAACCACACGAAGGAGACAGAACCCAGAGATGTGTTCTGTCAGCAGAACGGCACAAAGAGACACAATAACGGCAGGAAGAGATGCTGAAATGACCCGAAAATGACGCAAAAAGACAGAAAATGATGCGAAAAAATATAAAAGAATAACAAACCAATTAAAATGACAAAAAAGGACACAAAAATGGCACAAAAGCATGCAAAAAAGCACAAAAAAGACATTAAATTATGCAAAAAAAATGAAAGAAATAACACAAGCAGATAAAATACGACAAAAATGACACAAAACTGGCACAAAAAAAGGTAAAATGAGACAAAAATTTAACAAAAAGACAAAAGAAACAATACAAAGAGATGCAAAACACATGAAATAAACACAAAAGAGACAAAAATGCTGCAAAAGAAGAACAGAGGAAGGATGTAAAAGTGGGAAAGACGGAGACGTGGCGCCTGAAACATGAAGCACATAAGCGACCGTTCGGACTCGGTCGCTGACGGAACCAGGAGCTCGTCGGACTCGGCGCCGTGTAAACTCCCTCCTGTGTGTTTCCGTGGCGGCCTCAGAAGAACCATCCCTCACCCATTACTGCTGCTTAATGTCACCGCAATGTCACAGCGCCTTCGGCCATTTTGCCTCGATGGAGATTAAATGCCACGTCGGGCGCTGAGTTATGCCCGGCAGGTCGCCGCGGTTACGACTCTCGGGGGGGGGGGTCGGACGGAATCTCAATCACGGCGACTTCGACAAACACTCGGAGGACTTGTCCCGATGTTTGGATGGAGGAAGGCAGGAAAGGGGCTGAGGTTCACCTGGCGGGTTCGTTTCTGGCTGGTCGGATAGAAACGGCTGAAATGTAAAAGCTGCAGTTCCTCCAACGGCCACTAGAGGCCATCACACTTTATGTTGCACTGAAAACAATGATTTTGAGTTCCTAAACATGCTCGAGAACTCGAAAGGACTGACGAAAAATGTTATATTTTAAAGGAACTGGGCATGTCAATGGCAAAACTGGCTCCACGGCGCCCCCTAGAAAATTTTACCAGAATCCCGCTGGAAGCAAGTTTGGCCCAGAGCCATGAAATTTGGTGGACATATGCAGCAGGTCAGGACGCACAAAAAAGTCAACCAGCGCCAAGCCCTAAACCCAACAGGAAGTCCGCCATTTTGGAAAAAAAGCGAGCACTGTGGGCCATTTTCACTAATTTTCAAAATCTTTCTCGTCCAAGGGGAAAGTCGTAGGCACGTGAAATTTGTCCAGCACTAAGTACAGGATGCCGCCATAGCTCACCTGGTTGAGCTGGCGTCCCATGTACAGGGGCTATAGTCCCTGACGCGGAGGTCATGAGTTCGCGTCCCGCTCATGGCCCTTGAATCTTCAACAATTTCCCTGAGGTATCCTATCAAAGGGATCAATAAAGTTATATCTAATCCAATGTAATCTAGAAGTTAGTAAAATGCTCAACAAAAGTCGGACGGCATCAGAATGGCGGCCAGTTGAATTCCACCAAAACACGTTTGAGCAAATTTCAGATCCAGTGCAGAAAAAAAACTACATTTGTGGAAACATAAACTCGTCAAACCCAGTTCACCTTAAGCTTCTCTGGACTCGTCGGGCTTGAAGACGTTAAACCGTCACGCGGCTCGACTCTCCGACCGGCGAATTAAAACGAAGAAACAAATCCTGCGGTCCGGCGGAGACGCTCGAGACGGATAAACGCAGACGCCGAGCTCCGATTTAAAGAAGGCCCTCGTGTCAAACAGGAAAAGCGGAGCGCTTAATGAACGGGAAATTAAATCTGAGCGAAGGGCGGCAGAGTTTCTGCAGGAATCCAAATGAGACGCTGATTAAAGCATTGTGGTGATTTTTAAGCCTTTAAACTGTGTGACTTGGGTCAAACGTTTCCTTCCACAAGCTTCTCACAACAGTCTGATGA
>NW_007578329.1:159299-163439 GCF_000690725.1 Stegastes partitus
AGAGACACAAAACGACCACAAAGAGACTGAACGTGGTGCATCTGTAAATCCTGTGTTGGCGACCCACTTCAGAACCATTTGGGATTAAAGAGCCCAGAGCTCCACCAGCTTCTGTTCACTCCAACTCTGGAGATGTTCTGGACCATTTAGCTCAGAATCAGCGAGTCCAAACTGTTCAGCGTCGCCTCTGAAGATGAATGAGAAGAGTTGAAGAGCGTCCTGGGTGTGTCCTCGCCGCCCTCGGCTCAGTTCTTCTCCACACAGCGAGCCGTGAAAGTCGAATGTAGAATAGGTTCTGAAGAGCAGAGAGGAGTCGGAGGCCGTCAGATCTTCTCTCCTCTCTCATCTCTTCGCTGCCTTCCGGTGCTTCCCATCATCACCGAGTCCAAAAAACCCCAAAAAAAGCCTATTGATTCACGAACACTGAAGCCCTGTGAAGCTGCCGACGTGCGGCGCTGCCCAGAGCGGCTTTAAACTCGGCGAAGAAACGATTCGGGTTTTGGCTCGACGCAGCACATCGACGCTGTTTGTGAGTCAGCGGCCGGACCCGGAGGTTCAAGGCCTCAGCAGAACCGGAGGATTAAATTGGTTTGAGATCACCGGCTGATTAACGGTCTCTTCATTTATTGGCTCTGAACAACATCTCCCATGAGCCTCGGCGGCCGGCGGAGCGGCGCCTCCTCCTGGGGGCCGACGGTTACATCGTCTGGTTAATGAGCAGATTGGACGTCACAGCCGTTTGTTATTCAGGAGGACGAACCGTGAAGCGCATCTCGCTAACGGAGCCGTGAGACAGAAAACGACCACATCTAGTTTATAGATTTAAATAACATCCACTCTGAGGTTAATCTTCTGTAACTTTCGTTTTGTTGGATATTTTAAAAAAAGAAAATAAACGTTTGTTTTTTAGGTATTTTTCTTTTTTGTGATTTACGAGATATTTTCTGTAAATTAACAAAACACAAAAAACCTGTAAAATACCAGTAAAAATTTTAAATTATAATCCTTAATGTACAATTTTTATTATTTTTTAAAAACAAATTCCCAAATAACAGCAAACATCTATAAAGATATTTTTTTAGCTGATTTGAAATATTTAAAAATGAAATTTTACGATGACAATTATTGTGAAAACGAGTTTGTGTTTTATTTTTTATCATTTCATATTATTTTTAATTTATATTAATTTATTCATTAATAAAAATTTAAATAATTCATATCTGATGTGATGATATGAAGTTTATTATGTGTAATTTAAGAACAAATAAAAAAAACAACGATAATTTTACAGCAAACTTTGCAAAACAACAAATGTAAAAATACAGATTTTTGATGTTAAGAACAGTTCTGACCGTTTTTTATTTAACATATAAATTTATTGTCACAAAAAATGTAAATGTTTTCCAGATATTTTCCGTTATTTAAAAACCAAACATAAAAATCTGTAAAGTAAGTATTAAAACAATAGTATATATTTTTTTTAATTAAAGTTGTTTTTTTTCTCCTGTGATTTACGGGATATTATTTGTAATTTAGGAAAACAATAAAAATCTGTAAAATACCAGTTAAAAAAAACTTGGATTGAAAGAAACAAACAAAAAAAACAATTTTTAATACTTAATTTACAGATTTTTATGTTGTTTAAATAAATGAATAAATAAATAAAGACAAATATCTGAAAACAATTATATTTTTGCAATTTCAAAGCCACGCAGAAAAGTTAAAACACCAATTTTTGATGTGGACAATTTCTACAGTTTGACCATCTTTTGGTCTGTTTTATTTTTTTTTAAATTTAATAATAATTTAATACGAATAATTAAATTTTTTTTTTGTCCTGTGATTTTACTAGACATTATCTTTAACTTTTAAAAAAAGGGTAAAAATCCTTAAATTAAAAGTTTTCCAACATTTTCCAAACTCTAAAATACACGTTTGTTCTTCCAAATAAAGACAAACGTCTGTAAACTGACGACACTTGAAGCCGATTAAATTCTCTAAAAGCGCAGCGTGTGCGGCTGAGGATTGAATCGGCGGCGGTTTGGGATCGTTGGCTGATTAACAGTTTCTGGAGACGAAGAGCGGCTCATTCATTGGCTCTGAACACTATCTCCCATGAGCCTCGGCGGTTGGCGGCGCGGCGCCCCCTCCTGGGGGCTGCACTTGTTGACTCTCTTATCACATTGTCTGGTTAATGAGCAGATTCTGTGGTGGTTGGGAGGACTGGAGCTGGAAGGTCTGAATCGCTGCAGACTTGAGGCAGCGTTTATTTCTCCTTTTCCTGCTGTTTGTTTGTTTTCTTCTATTCTTGGAAATCTGGGGCTGATGCAACCATCGTCCTGCTGCTCGCGCTCGGCTGCATGATGAAATCCGTCGACTGCAGGCGGCAACCAGACGCTTCCTGATCTGGTGTCGAGGCGTCGGGCCTTTAAAGAGGCTCCAACACGAGGCCAAAGGTGGGCGGAGCCTGAAAGTCTTCAACCGGCTTCACCGTCAAAATAAAAGCGTTTTTAATGCAGCACAGAGTTTCCCTGTTTTGTTTTGTTAAATTAATAAAACCTCCCAAAACACTTCTTAAAGTGTTTAAATCAATTAAAAACTTCATTATTCTCCAGATATCTGCTGTTATTTGAAAGATAAGAAATATGTAAATGAGGAACAATTTACAATTTCCAGCTTTATTAAATTACAAATAACTAATAAAATAAATTCATCATCAATGTTTGACGGTAAAACTTCTGCGTTTAAAATTAAAAAACACAATTATCTTACAGACGTTTTCCTTTATTTGGAATAAAAAATGTGTGTTAAGGGTTCACTAATAGTCAATCAACTGTCAAAAAGACCCAGAAGACATAAAAAGGACTCCTATGAAGCTCAAAGCTGGAGGTTGTTTTAGCAGCGCCCTCTGCTGTCTGGATGAATCCACATGAAGCCTCATCGTCCTCTCAGCCTCTCAGCCTCCATTCATACGTTAAATCTTTTTTTTTCCGGCCTCCTCGCTCTGAAACTCGTCCAGACTCTCATTAAAGCCAGCGCGCTGCTTCGGTTCCTCTCTGCAGCTGCGATCCATCATCTTTACTCCGACTAACGCGCAGAGATCCACTGAACACACACTCGGCTGTGCAGGGACACAATTAAGAACAAACTCCACTCTTTTTTTTTTTTTTTTAAAAGCGATGCAGAGACACACAACTACACCCACACGCTGCAGATGAATTCATCCCGTACGCCCACACACGCACACCAGCGCCGGCACAACCGGCCCAGACCAGAGACGGACTCAGCTCGACTGGAGGATTTCTAGCGTCTGACTTCAGCAACAGAGTCCTCCACAGAAACATCACACGACTGATAAAATACAAAAACACTGATCTGTTGCTGAGTTTGACCTGCTGAACTCCAGCAGCAGCAGCAGCAGCAGCAGCTCTGGAGGTTTCTGTTCATCAGCATAAAGTCCTGCAGCTCCGAGGAACCAGAACAACATGAAGGAGGAGAGAGAACTCAGAGACGTGTGCTGTCAGCAGCAAAGAGACAAAAAGATGCACAATTGACTCAAAAAGGCCCAAAATGAAACTAAAAAATTACAAAAAGTTGCAAGAATGGCAAGAAGGGATGCACAAAGATGCAAAACTGATGCACAAAGATGCAAAATTGATGCAAAAAGTTGCAAAAATGTAACAATAATGTGCTAAAATGACATAAAACTGTCACAAAAAGATGGCAAAATGACACAAGCTACATAAAACTGACACCACAAATGATAAAATGACAAAAAAAAGACACAAAACGTTCCAGAAATTATGCAAATGTTGCTAAAATTGACACAAAAAGATGCAAAAATTATACCAAATGTTGCTAAAAGGACATGAAAAGATGCACAAATGACACAACAACTTGCTAAATGACAAAAAGATACAAAAAATACACAATGTGCTAAAACGACATGAAAATGACAAAACTGTCACAAAATTAACACAAAAAGATGCTAAAATGACAGAGACCGTTGTTTATCTGTGTTGTGCACCTGTTGTGTACCTGTTGTGTGTCTTGTGTACCTGTTGTGTACCTGTTGTGTGTCTTGTGTACCTGTTGTGTACCTGTTGTGTGTCTTGTGTATCTGTTGTGTACCTGTTGTGT
>NW_007578329.1:164212-168587 GCF_000690725.1 Stegastes partitus
CCGACCAATCAGGAGCTCCGACTGTTAACACACAGTTCATCCACAGCCGGTCTGAGGTAAACGAAACCAGCAGACGTCCTCCAGGAGCCTCAGACAGACGCTCAGACGTAGGACGTGGTTCTGGTCCATCTTAACCTCTGGAGCTGCATCACTGATTCATCTGAACACTACAACCTGTTGGTTTACAAAAAAGTCACACTGACACCATTTATTACAGCCAGAACAAACAAAAACCAAAAAAATTGCCAGGATTTTCAATTTTCCAACGGTCCTTGAACTACTCATCTGACATCTAATCTGAATCGCTTTAATTCAACATTTAAAAATCTGCCAAAAATAAAGCGTTTGCAGGAACCAGATTCTGTAAAAAACGAAAAATTCTGCGTTTCTCTGCCCAACTGCTGAACTTTGAGTGACTGAGCTGCAACAGACGGCCACGTGACTAAAATTGGTTGAATCGCAGGCAGTCCGACATTTCTGCTAAACCTCTTTATTCTACACGTCTCGTTGAAAAACTCTCCAAAGACAAAGTGTTTGCACCAGATCCTGTAAAAACCAAGAATTCTTTGCTCCTCAGTTGAGCCGACTGCAGGCCGAGCAGACAGGGAACGATTCTAGAAACAAATTACTGGTTATTTGTTAATTAAATCCACTTAAAATTAAGTTAATTAACGGGCTAAAATATTCTGATCCCAGCTGGTTTTCTTTCGTCACCGTGGATTCTCTGAAGCCTGAAACCTGCTGGTGGGTTTGAAAACATACTTTATGTTAAAAATAATTAAAAATCAAGCAATCAGAGTTCAACTTTCCTCCAACGCTTAAACTAATCGCGCTATGTCCACTTCGAACCGTACAATCTTAATATTTCATCAAAATAAAAAATATCGTCTCATTTAAAATATCACAGAAAACGAACCATTCACACGAACCACATTCTGTAAAAAAGGAAAAATTCTGAGCTTCTCGCTGCAGCCGTGAAGCCGTCAGCGGCCGAACCGAGACCCACGGTCACGTGACTAAAATTCAGCCAGTTTTCAGCTGAACTGCAGGAAGTGTTTTAAAATGTTGTACGAGCTGATTCCAGTTTGTTCTAATCAAGTTTTTTTTCCTGTTGTCTCTCCTCCTTCCTGTCGTTCTGGTTCCACAGCAGAGAAACGTGATGGCCGGTGAGGAAAAACGAGGCAGAAGCATGAAGCAGAACCTCATCCAGCTCAGAGGTTTAAATGACTGCTGGTCTCCGCCTTCAGCTCGATAAACTGATTCACTCTGACGCCACGTCGTCGGGCTCTAAAACCCGATCTAAGTACCGGTTAGCGGTTTCACGTCCCGACTGCCACAGAACTCGCCCGACGCCTTTCATAACAGCGGCCGTTAAACCAACAGCTGGTCCGTCAGCGGCCGAGCGAAGCGGCGTAAATCTGTGCTTGCAGAGACGTGGACTCGGCGCCGCTCTGACTTCCTGCTGCTGCTTCTTCTCTCCCACCAGAAACCACAGAGCTGCCGATCGATGAGGCGACGCTCGGCCAACTTCCAGACGGTCTGAGTGGGAGGACGACGGCACGGTGGATCCAGTGACGACTAAACCACTACGACACTCCATCGACAGAAACCTGAACACGCCTGGTTTTAACTCAAACCAGAAGACCAGAGTTCGTGTTCAGTCGATGCTCGGGTCTGTAGGAGGGCCGGATTTATGTCTGCTGGACCGAAACTGGAACAGAACCAGGAGAACCGACACACCTACAGTCACAAGAGCATTAAAAACATTAAATTATGGGTTTAAATCGACAGAAATGTAGAATTTACAGGATCTGAGTTTTACAGCAGAGGCAGCTCACACCGAAAGTCAAACCACAGAAAACGACGACAAACGGACACAAAACAGCCACGAAATGAGACAAATCAAGAAGAAAATAGCTGCTTAATAACCAAAAAGACGCACAAAACGACGACTAGATGCACAACAGCTGCAAAGACGCACAAAACAGCTAAAGAATGGGAGAAATCAAGAAGAAAACAGCTGCAAAATGACCAGAAAGAGACTAAAACTGCCAAAAAGAGACATAAAATTAACGCAAATAGATGCAAACAGACACAAAACAACCACACGAGACACACAAAATCACTCAAACAAATATAAAGACACACAAAACGACCACAAAAATGAGACAAATTAAGAAGAAAATACATGCCTAATAACCAAAAAGACACACAAAAGGGCGACTAGATGCAAAATGGCTCCAAAAAGACACAAAACAACCACAAAATAGATGCAAAACGACCAGAAAGAGACAAAAACTGGCAAAAAGAGACATAAAATAAACACACATGGATGCAAACCAAGTAAAAAATAGAAGCAAAATGCCCCAAAAGACACAAAATCAGAACGGGCCGATGAGCGTTTGCTGGCAGCAGCTGGCGATCATCGCTTTAATTTCCTTCGTTTCAGCTCCTCTGATGGCGGGAAAACTACGGCGGCGACCTTGGAGTCGGCGAAACGATTCATCTCGGAGCTCGTTTAGGATTTAAGGCTGAACCAATAAAAGCCTGATGGATCAGATTTACATGCTGCCGTTAAACGCTGCTGCTGCTGCAGAGCGGCGAGGAAACGTCGCTTCGACTTGAAGGTGAGACGGAAAGGGACGAGAACGGGAAAAAGAAATCTGGACAAGATTCAAAAATAAACCGGGAAACTCTGGCATCAACGGCAGCAAACAAAAAGAAAGAAAGAAAAAAAAACCTAAAATATTGAATTGTTTTGTTTCAGCAGATTTAAATGCAGTAAAATCTTCTTCTGTGATTTAACAAAACAGGCCAAAGAACAGCAGCTAGAAGAACTTATTTACTATTTTTCTTTGAAATAACAGCAAACATCTGCACTATAAGAACATTTTAACTGATTTACATGAACTCCCACTTGTACAAACACACATTTGGTTCTTGTTTTTCTTCTGTAACAAGTATTTCTGATGATTTAAATAAATTATAAATCATGCAATTTTATAGTCAGACACTGTAAAATAAAGAATTTGTAAAAAAAAAAAAAAAAAAAAATGCTGTTTACAATCACATTATTTAATTTTTTATTTCACTAATCCACACATAAATGAATATTTACTGCTGCGATTTTACAAAATATTATATATCATTTAACAAAAACACGTAAACTATTATTTTTTAAATTGCTGCCATTTTTCAATCTTTAATATACATTTTTTTAATAAGTAATGGCAAATATCTTTAAAATAATTGGATTTTTTGCTGATTAAAATACAACAAAATCTTCCTCTGTGATTATTTAAAGAATTTATTTACCATTTTTACTTACAAATGTATTTTTATTTTTACAACAGCAAATATCTGCACAATAAAAATATTTTTTCCGATTCAAATGAACTCCGACTTGTAAAAATGCAGATTTATGATAAATATTTATTGCTGTGATTTTACAAAATGCTATCGACAATTTAACAAAAGTGGGAAATTATGTAAACTTACATAATTTTTTTAAAATAAAAAGGCAAATCTGTAAATAATAACATTTTTTCTGATTTAAATACAAATAAAATAGTTAAATTTTACAGTAAGATGTTGTAAAAGAACAAACGTCCACTTGTACAAATACAGATTAGTGATTTGGCCATAATTTACTGTTTTTTTTTCACAGCAAACATGTAAATTAAAATTTTTTAATGTTATTTTCTGTAATTTAACAAAACAGAGAAAATTTGTACAATAGCAGCACAATTATTGTTTTAAATAAAAAAAAAATAACCCTGTGAAATAACAACGGGGTGCAAAAAATGCAAAAAGAACATTTTTTTAAAAAAAAAAAAAGGTAATTTTATGGCAAAACGCTGCAAAACTTTAACAAAAATCAGATTTTTTTATGGACATTTTTTCTGCAAGAAAAATCAATAAAATAAGCAAATTTTTTAAAAACTGAAGTGAAAAACAAAGATTTTCTTTTCACTAAAGGAAACAGACGTAGAAGATGAGGAGAGGAAATGATGAGGTGGAAGGAAAGAAGGAAGTGAGAAGAAGGACGGAAGAAGGAAGTAAAAAAGGAGACAAGGAGGCTGCCGGAGTTTCTGAGGTTTTGTCATTGAGGCGGCCGAAGACGAGGCCTTCAGGCTCTTCATCAAACTGATTCATGGGAACCGTCGCCTAATGAACTCGTCGCTAACGAGCGCCGCCGCTAACGAGCAAAACGGGAGACGATCAGATGAAGAGACGAGACAAGACGGAGGCTGGACAAAGTCAAACTTCACCACGTGGTCGAGAAGAATCAACATCTGGACGAAGGAGGCGTTTCATGATCATCACTGGAGGAAGGAAACAAGGAGACGAGAAGGGAAGGGGAGGAAACCAGGAG
>NW_007578329.1:169605-173734 GCF_000690725.1 Stegastes partitus
ACCGTCACTTTTTCGTCATGTGATGAGTCGACAGCGTTTTGTGATGACGCCGAGCTCGGACCGACTCCGCCGGGACAAGTTATTTTTAATGGAGGGAACCGAGGAGACAGAAGGAGGACGGGAGGCGCCACAGCGACAGAAGCTCTGAATCAGGAGGTTCTCTGTTGTTGTTGCTGCTGCTGCTGCAGAGAGATGACCTACTTCTGACAGCCTCCTTCCTCTCTGTTCGACACACCTGAGGCCTGGAGGCCTGCAGGGATCCTCCTCATTCAGCAAACACACACAAACGTGATGCGACTGGAAGACAGAAACCACTGAAACACGTCCGACACGACGCAGAACACAGAACACACAAACCAAAAGCTACTCAAAGTCACGATATGTTTAAAAATTACTAAAATTACACCATTTATGAGAACCAGAAAAACAAAGAATCAGCAGGTTTTCAACTTTCCCACGGTACTTGAACTACTCATCTGTGTGTAAACATGAACTCCAAGCTTAAAATCACTTTATTCTACGAGTCTCACTTAAAAAATTATCTAAAATCGACCATTTGCTCGAAACAAAATCTGCATAAAACAAAAAATTCTGAGTTCCTCGACTAAACCGTGGAGCCACGACGGACTCGGTTGGGAGCAACAGTCACATGACAGAAATTCAGAGAGTTTTCAAAAAAAAAAGAAAGATTTTTTTTAAAAACAATTTCTGGAACTGTGAAATCAGCAAAATGATCATATTTTACAGATAGCTACTTTTTGTTTTTGTTTTTTTAGGGAAAATGTGTATATTAAGCATTCTAAAAAATTAGAATTAATTTTGAAACCAATTTTACAGATTTACCCCGTTTTCTGAAATTACAGATAATATCTAGAATTTTTTTAAAATAAAAAAAATCATCTGAAAGTGCAAATAATCACATCAAAAATCTGTATTTTTACAAATAATTTTGTCGTTTTCCAATGTGTGTTTTATTGTATTTAAATCAGTATTAAAAATATAATTTTATAGATATTTACCTTTATTTTTTTCCATTTCGTACCTTTTTTAATGTTACAGTCTTTGACTCTTTAATGTTTTTTATTTCTCAGGTGTTTTACAGGATTATCATCATTATTTTTATTTTTTAGCAGTTTTACCAACACGAGCACCACTGTGCAGCGTTTAATATTAATATGAGTGAATACGTGATTATTTGCTGCCAACATGGCTGACCATCGGCTACGCTAATGGTTGAAAGTTTTACTCCTGAATACGTAAACCAGCAGACACTGCCTCCTGGTGGCCTGAAGGGGAACTGCAGTGACACTCTAATTCTTGTTCTACATCCCTGTAACGTTCGTTTTCCCCTCCAGGGCCTCGGCTCGTCTCGCTTTATCCATTTATGTTTCTGCTCTGCCATAAATCCTCCCTGCAGCTCGCCGCCTTGCATCTGTTTATGTTGATTCTCCAGGTTCTCACAGAGCCGCCGCTCACATGGCGCTACGCTGCTTCTCATTCATCATCCGCCGCTGAAATAATAACCTTTGCATGTTCCCCAAACAGCACACTCGCGGGACTCGTGTTGTAAATTAAATTTCT
Source organism: Stegastes partitus (assembly GCF_000690725.1). Lineage (NCBI taxonomy): Eukaryota > Metazoa > Chordata > Actinopteri > Pomacentridae > Stegastes > Stegastes partitus. The sequence goes on from NW_007578329.1 coordinate 171,187, forward strand.
GCGTTTCTGGCTGCCATTAGCTGCTGCAGTGATCCGATTCTCCTGCAGAGCGCCGTGAACGTTTCATCTGTTTGTTTTCACGTCTGACTGACGGAGACTCTCCGCATCCAGCCAAAGCCTCGAACCTCTCCTCCTCCTCCCAGGAAGCGCTGCGAGCGGCGGCTCTGATTGTAGTCGCAGAGCGAAACAACAGAACAGCGCCTGCAGCAACGTCTGGCATATTCAGGTCATCCCACGACAACCAGCCGGCGTCGGTACGCAGCAGCACCGACACCGTCTCACAAACAACGAGAGGTTCTGGAAAGATTCGTTCCTGGAAGATGAAAGCAACAGGAGGCTCCGGTTTGCATGATGAGAGCAGCAAAGTGGCTGAAGTTCAGTCGGCGAGGAGCGACGATCAGAGGAAACGTTTACACAAGAAACAAGCGCACAACGTTTATTTATTCTCTTGGTCCAAACAAACAAACAAAAAAGTTTTGGAAAAGCCCATATTTACCAAAAAAAGACAAACAAAACAAATAAAACAACTCACAAATGTTTGGCCTTGTGTCATATTATTGACATTTTATCCCAAAATTACAAAATTACATCAGAAGTAGTTTTGTTGTTTATTTTTTGTTTTTGAAGATGATTGTTTTTATTTCATAATTTGGGGACTTTTTTTTTTTAACATTTCAAAAATGTAATTGAATAATAATTTTTCTATGAAGACAGCTTTCATGTCAGATTTCATCATGAAACCATCATCATGAAAACCACTGATTTTCAGGACGATGCATTTTTATGTGCAAACAACTGAACTGAAATCAGAAACAACGTGCACAACATTTAAAGCCAAAACTCAGCAGGCGGTTGGAAAAGCATTTATTCTTTAAAGAATTCAACAAACTACACAATTTATCAGAACCCGAAGCAGGAAAAACTGCACATTTTCAACTTTCAGACGGTCCTTGAACTGCTCATCAGTTCAGCGGTGAAAATGGAGATGATTCATCACCGTCACGTTTTACACGCGTCATTTTAAACCAATCCACTGGTGGGTTTGGATGGAAACACGGAAACACAAACGGGCGACAACGCAACACAGTTGAAGCATCACAACAAAAACACAAAGACAGAACGAAGAGAAGTTGATGAAAAATGTGGAATTCTTCCAGAAACAGGAAACTCTGAGGAAGTAAACGTCGCTGCATGAACCCAGAGGGACGATAACCTGACGCTGCTCAGCTGATCGATAATTAAACACGACTTCAGCCATTAAACAACTGATGAAATTGTGAAAACAAATCTTCTGTGACTAAAAAAATATACATCTTATTAGACAAGCAAACAGAGCCTGATATTGATGCAGCTTTAAAACGTAGAAACTCTTGTTTCTGTTAAAACACGAGTCTGGCTGCAGGCTTCAGCTCAGAGGATTAATCCATCCATCACTCGTCAACCCAGCTGAACACTGAATGTAAATTTATTGATTTAACACAATTAAAAATCAATGCAGCGACATGACGCTGAAACAGCTTCACTGCAGCGATAATAAACGCCGTGAGATGGTCGGAAAGCCGAGTCCGTCCAAACCAATTCTGAGACACGACGTGAAGAAACGAGACAGTTGCAGCTTCAGCAGATTTAATTCAATATTAATCCAATATCAGCGTGCAGACGCCCGGACAGACTCGACTCCAGCAGCTCCAGCAGCAGCAGCAGCAGCAGGTCGGATTGATTTCCAGCATAAATAAATGCAAAGTGTGTCACAGTCAGTTAGGCAGAACACAGCCAGTCCTGATGAGATGTGAGCAGCAGGAGGCCTGCAGACAAATCAGGTCAGTGGTCAGGTACAAACTGGGCCACGGACTCGGTTCAGAGCAGCAGACGCACTAATAAACCCTCTGACCTCCACGTCCGGCACTCTGCTGCACACACACACTCCGATGTGCTGAAGGTCACAGCAGCAGACGCCTCAGTGATCCAGGAAGAAACCGGCCGACCTACAGTCCGGCTGCTGTGGACACAATACCAGAAACACTGTTCGGCAACTCACCAGACCGCTGCTTCAAAGAGATGCAAAGTGACAAACTCAGAGACATCAGAGAGCAAAAACGACCTCAAAGAAACCGAAACCGACGGCAACGGGGTGCAAAACTTCCACAGAAACACAAAATGACCACAGAATGATTTAAAAAAAAACAATCCTAAATAGGAGAGACTGCCCCCTGAGAGACCAAAAATGATCATAAAGACAGACAAAGCAACCACGAAACGATAAAAAAAAACCAACCCTAAAGAGGCAACAAACTACCTCAGAGATGCCAAAGAGACGCAAAATGACCACAAAGGAGCCACAGATAACAAAGGCATTACAAACTACCACAAAAAGACAGAACTAACCCTAATTAGACAAAAATACCAACATCGTAGAGTAGAAACAGGACACCAAGAGACCAAAAACAACCACAAAAAGATAGAAAACAGACAAAAAAATGACATCGTAGAGACATAAAACTTGCTATAATTACACTAAACGACCACAGGGAGATAAAAAGAGGCAAAA
>NW_007578329.1:175279-177321 GCF_000690725.1 Stegastes partitus
TTGTTTCTGTCACTTCAGACTTATAACCCAACAGCAGCTCTACCGCGAAAATATTTCTTTTATAGCAGCATTTAAAGCTACAGACACTGAACCGAAAGCAAGAATTGCTCATTTTTTAATTACTTATTTATTTTTACTGTAGAAGGCTTTAAACTTGAGTCTCAACACACTCATTATCATTTTCTAACAAACCACATCAACAGACACCACGACACACAGAGCCTCTGTTCAATAACAGTTACGTGACGGCGCGCCTGTCAGTAAGCTAATGTAAACACAACCGCTAGCCGCGCCGTTAGCATGTTTCCCGCCGCTGACAGCGCTCTAAACCCGGCCTGTAGCATCGCAAGCACCCGCCAGACACTCTCTCCTACCTGTAGTTGTACGAGGAGAACTTCTGGCTCTCCCTGAGCATCGTCCGGTAAAGAGAGATCACCTGGGTTCGTGTGGACGCCGCCATCATGCAATGCTCCCTCCGCGACCGTTTGAGCTTCAGGACCCTTTATTAAGCCTGACCGAGCAGCGCCTGGGCAGAAATACGACTTTTCAGCGCCTTTTCTATTCTATTAGATTTTTTTTTTTTAACTCTACACCCATAAATCTGAATTTTATTGTTATAATAATTGCCAAAAAAATCCTCATGTTAATTTTGAATACGATTTTTTATCCCGGTAGGGACACAGGCACGCCTCCGCTGACCTAACAGCAACCCAACGCTGCAGTGTGACAGAAGGTGAGTTAGCTTTGCTCGTTTTAACCTCTTAAAAAATGTATTTTAAAACACAGACTCTGCGTTTTTGTGAATGAACGACGCTGTGAGGTTAATGCGCCAGATTCAGGACACTAACAGGCAGCGTGTCGGCTCCCGAAACGCTTTATTTCCCTACAAAAAAAAAGCATCTCGTTGTGACATCTGAGCTGCTCTGCTGCAGCTGGCAGGAGTGCAGCTGTAAAGTTAGCAGGTTTCAGGTTGTGTGATTCGCAGATAATTACACCTCGGAAAAGCTTTAAAGTGAAGGTACTTGGTGGTGTAGACTTGTGTTGGTGTGTGTGCACACGTCTGGGACTCATGTGTGACCTTCCTGGCTGATTATATGTGACCTGAACCGGGTCAAACTAATCCTCATGAACCCACATGCACCAATAAATCCATCTAACCTGCAGTTCAGTTTAGTTAAACTGATAAAACACAGGCTGCGTGGAAAAACGACAACTGTACTGATAACTATACAAACTACATGTTTGAAATATTGATGTTGTTATTATATTAAACTGTATACTTTGATATAGGAAATTATTTTCATATAATTACGAGGAGGCTGGTTATAATGGTGTACAATGAAAAATGCCTTAAACCTAAAAAAGCCAATGCTAAAAGCTAATTATAACCATGTCATAACCGCGTATGACACAGTTATAATGCCATCAGACAAAATGAATTGAATTTCTTTGGTTGTTTATTTCACCAAAATGCATAAAGCCTGGACTCAACACGTTTCCAAGCGTCCACAGGTGTTACCGACGTTGAAAAAAATAACTGTGGCTCCGTTTACTGTCGATGTTTTGTTGCTTACATCTTCATATCAACTTTTCCTCTCTACTCCGTACGTCAGCTGTAGAAGGATGCTGAACGTACCTTCCAACAACTTGCTCCTCTGTTCGCTGTTTCTGAGCCATGCTGCATTTATTTTGTTGATCCATTGAGTTTTATTTTCCTCTCAGTCTCTCTCGTTGTATCCTTTCTGCTCTATGAAAACACTGCCTGCAGTTCACCCGAGAAATCTCTCGTTGTCACGTGACTGCTGGTCACAGCTGAGTCAGTCACGGCTTCTCAGTGGCACTGAGGAGCGTAGAATCTTTTCAACTGTTGGGGTTGTTTAGGTCAAAGCTTTATAGGAGAGTGGCAGAGAGAAAACCAAAAATGGTCATAAAAGAGCTGGACTAGAGTTTACAAGAAGACAGAAGTCAAACGGAAGAAGTGTTTCTGGTCTGATGAGACCAAAGTGGAGCTTCTTGTCGCTGTGTTTGGCTGACAACAAACA
>NW_007578329.1:178086-186601 GCF_000690725.1 Stegastes partitus
CTGAGCATTTGTGGCTGGACTAGAAAAGGGACGTTCAGTCATGATCTCGGTGTAAACTGATGAAGGAGTAAACACTTACATCCATCCATTTTCTATACACCGCTTAATCCTCATTAGGGTCACGGGGGGGCTGGAGCCTATCCCAACCGACTTAGGGCGAAGGCAGGGGACACCCTGGACAGGTGAACACTTACATGTCATCACTTATTTCAGACTTTAAATTATTTGCGATTACTTTGTCAGAATCAGTTTTTCCTGTGACATGATTGTTTGGAATGAGCTGAACTGAATCAGGTCGAAGTTGAGCGTCCTCGCAATAGTAGCCTTTCAGATGTGTGTGTGTGTGTGTGTGTGTGTGTGTGTGCGTGTGTGTGTGTGTGTGTGTACAGTATGCTCTTTAGCAGTGGATGTGTGAAAGGTCAGAGACGCATCCTGTTTGTTGATGTCCTGCTGTCTTTGAGTGTAAAGGTCAATGGTGCCGCTGTGTGTTCGTGTGTGTGTGTGTGTGTGTGTGTGTGTGTGTTGATAAAAACCCAGTTGACGACAACATTGATTGTCACCTCGATGCCTCTGGTGCAGTGAGGCAGTGTTTGGTGTGTGTGTGCTCCTCATAAAGCAGATATTGTGTTATTTATGTCCATGTCTCATCTCTGCTCTGTGGAAACACTGCCTGCAGTTCAGCCTAGAAGAAAAACTCCCTGAATTCTTGTCATGTGACTGTCGGTCGCAGCCGAGTCGCTCAGAATTTGTTAATTTTTATAGAATCCGGTTCGAGTGCACTGTTTATTTTTACCGATTTTATTTCAATGCGACGTGTAATAAATCAATAAAAACGTCTCCCGTGAGGAGTTCAAGGACCGTTGGAAAGTTGAAAATCCAGCCGAGAGTTTCTGGCCAGAATTCATGATTTTGCATCTTTTTGTGCTGGTTTTGTACGTTTTAGTGTCCATTTTGTGTGTGTTTTTGTTTTTGTTTCTGCGGTAGCGTTGCATGTTTCGTGGTGATTTTGTATGTTTTTGTCATGATTTTAGCTTTGGATTTGGTCTTTTAATAGTAATTTTGAAAGTTTTGTGTTGGTTTTGCGTCTCTTTGTGGCGATTTTGTGTCTTCTTGCTGTGATTTTGCATGTTTTTGTGGTCCGTTTGCATCTTTGTGCAGCCCCCCGGCGACCCTCGTGAGGATTAAGCGGTGTGTAGATGATGGATGGATGGATGTTCCGATTTTGTGTCTTCTCGCTGTACTTTTGCGTGTTTTTCTGTGCTTACGTGGTGGTTTTGCATCTTTGAACTCATTTTGCTTGTTTTTTCCGTGGCTTTGCTTGTTTTTTTGCTGATTTCATGTGTTTCTGTTGTGATTTTGGTGATGGATTTTCCTCTTTTTAAGGTTATTCTGAACCATTTGTTGTGATTTTCCTTGTTCTAGATTCTCATTTCTTTGTGTCTCTGTGAATGACTCGTTCTGCTTCAATCACTTGTCTGATGTCGTGTGCTGGTCAGATGTTTCAGGAGGCTGTGAGGCCACAAAGCGTCCAGTTTTTCAGTGTAACCGGTGACTCTGCGGAGCACCTGATCAGTAAACGGACGCCGCCGCCGTGCGCCTGGCCGAGGCCCCGCCGGCTTCTGGATTAAAGCTGCCGCCGAGGAGCGCCTTGTCTGCCGTGACGGACGCCTCTGCAGGAGATCAATAACAGGATTTCCTTCAGCCTCGGCTCAGCGGAGCGACTCGGCTCGTCTCGTCGCAGCTTCCTGACGAGTCCTGACGAGTCCTGACGAGTCCTGCCGGTCGCTCAGCGCCGCTGCTCCAACAGACGCAGCGGGTCGTCTGCAGCCAGAATCTAAATCAGCTCAGCCGGCCCGGTTCAGAACCAGAGCTGCTGAAAACACAACTCCGGTTGCAGTTTAGTGTCTTTAGTGGTGATTTTGCTGCTGGTTGTGTTTGTTCTGCATGTTTTTATGGAGGTTTAGTGTCTCTGAGCGCTGATTTTTTAGTGATTTTACATGTTTTTGTGGTGATTTTGTCTTTCTGTGTTTATTTTGTCTACTTGAGATGGTTTTTGTGTGTTTTTGTGGTGATGTTTCGTGATTTTGTGGAGAATTTGTGGTTTTTAAAGTAATTTTGCTTTATTTGTGGTGATTTTGCTTCTGTTTCATGTTTTTATGGTGTTTCAGTCTCTTCGTGGTGATTTTGTCGTGCTTTGTGTCCTTTGCAGCATTGTTGTCGGGATTTTGTGTCGTTTTGTGTGTTTTTGTGATGATTTGTGATCTTTTTGTGGTCATTTTGTAGTGATTTTGGATTTTTTGTGTGTTTTTGTGGTGATGAAGCGTCTTTGTGTGGGGATTTCTTTGTGCTTTTGTGCCTTTTGTCTGTTTTCGTGGTGATTTTCTGTTGATTTCTATCAGTCTGAGGCTGATTTGGAGTGTTTTTGTGACGGCGTGGCATCATTTTGTCGTGAGTTGTGTCTTTTCTTGTCAGTCAGTCTTTTTGTGGCACCAGGAGCTCAGATTGTGTTGCAGTTTTTTCCTGCTCACCCGACAGGTTTGTGTCTGAGTGAACTTCCCGACCCTTCGCTCCACGCTGTGTCCACATCGGTTGGTTTGATCGGCCGCTGCTCGTCTGTGGCTCTGAGGCGCCGCTGCGAGCTGCAGATTGAGTTCTGTGCGTCCTCTCTGCTGCCGGATCAAGGCCTCCGACGCATCGATCGCTTCCTCCGAGCTCAGGCCTGCGGAAGAATCCGTCTGGGACACATCAGCTGGTGACCCGAACCCTCGAGTCCGTCCAGGCCGAGGCAGCGGCGCCGGCCCGGACGGTTTTATTTTCCTCCTGACAGTTACGACATAATGAAAAGCAGCGAAACGGGACCAGAATCCATCAGCGGGTTAACTGGAGACGTCGGCTGCATGTGAAGGAACTGACATTTACCCCGAGCGCTGAATTAAACATGAGCGGCTTACAGTTTAGAAACGGGCCGACCCGATACCGAGCCGCTCTCCAAATTTCCTGAATGTCAGTGCAGGCGTCGAGTCCGACAACTTTCGGCGTCTGCATTGATTCCTGGATGAATATTTAACGGCTCGCTGCTCGTTTACGAAGCTTCCCAGGGAGTCGCTGGTTTAATGTCACAGGAAGCCATGTCAACAAACCGACCTCGGCCGCTTTAGCTGCAGCAAAAATGTGGAAACGGGACTTTGGTGTGGTGGAGAAAGTCCGAACCAGACCCACCAGACCCACCAGAACCACCAGAACCACCAGAACCACCAGAACACCTGCTCAAAGCTGCACACAGCATCAGAAACGTGGTCCGGATTCATTCATTTGTACAAACATGAAGAAAACAAACACAATAACTTTCCTTTCCTTACCCTTCCTTTCTTTCCTTTCCTCAGCTTTCTTTCCTTTCCTTGTTTCCTGGCCTTGTTTCGCTTCCTTACCCTTCCTTTCTTTCCTCTCCTTTCTTTAGTTTCCTCTCCTCTCCTCTCCTTCCTATCTTTCTTTCCTTTCCTGTTCTTCTTTCCTTACCTTTCCTTTCATTTCCTCTCCTTTCTTTCCTCTCCTTTCTTTCCTCTCCTGTCCTCTCTGACCCTGTTAGCGACGCGACCCTTAGCTTCCCTCTGCTGTCGGTGTAGCCGGTTAGCCGCTGTGCTGCCAGCAGCAGAGCGTCAGAGTGTGACGCCGGCCGTCCAAATATCATCCAGGATGTCAAACGGACTCCTCTGGCGGCGGGTGGCGGTGCAGGCTTTGTGTGTTCGTGTCCTCCATCTGTTCGAGGAAGCCCTTCCTGGACCTGCTGAGCCCACCAGACCTCAAACACTCTGCATTATGTAACATCCTGAAGCCGTCCTGGCTCCATGCTGGACCTCAGCGGCGCTCCGGTTTACTGAGGGAGGGACGGCGGGTTTTCCTCGTTTGTTGCTTTTACCGCTGAATTATGACCAGAATTTACAAACTAGACGCTTTTATGTCAACGTAGACACAGATTTCTGCAGAGTAATGATAGTTAACATGAAATGCAGAACTGGTGATTCCTTCATGTCAGGGTTTGGGTTTGTTTGGCTGCAGCTCCAGCATCAGTCAGCTTCAAACATCTGGACACGTCTTTGTAGAACTGTTCAGGTTCCACAGGGGTCAGGAGTGAACAGAACTGTTCAGGTCCAGACTCTGATCCTCGGCTGGACTGAGGTCTGGACTCTGACCGGGCCTCCAGAACTTCACCTTGTTGTCTTTAAACCATCTCTGTGGAGCTTTTTGGCTCGGTTCATTGTCTCGATGGAAAACAAGTCTTCTACCGCCGTGCTTCGTCACGAGGCTGCCACCGCCGTGCTTCACGTCACGACGCTGCCACCACCGTGCTTCATCATGATGCTGCCACCACCAGACATCTCTGAGTTCTCTGCTCTGGTTCCTCAGAGCTTCAGGACTTTACGTTGCACAGAAACTTCAGTGAGTTAAAACGCTGCAGATAAAGAATAAACAGCCAGAAACTGCTGTTCGGGGTTCAGGAGGTTAACGTTCCTCCAGTCGGTTCTGTGAAGCTCATGTTTCCTTTATCATTCTTTGTGCATTTACAGTTTCTCCGTGGACTCCTGAAGGATCAGAAGAAGCAGGTTAAGCGTTTTCTCTTGTCAGGCTCCAACTTCCAGTAACAGCTTTGGGTTTAGACGCATTTTAAACATTAAAGCACCTGAGTGTGGGTTTCCTTCGGCCCTCACTTTGTCCTGCAGCCGCTCGCCCGCCTTTCGTCTGAATCCATGTTTTATGACCTGCGAGGCCTCGGCGGCTCTCTGAGAGCCGAGCGCCGCTCCTCGTCGTTATCCGCTCGGCGAGAAGTGTGAAAATAAAACATTCAGCCGCTAATAAGGAGGCAGCCGAGTGTGTCGGGCTCTCTGAGGAGCCGGAACAAGATTACAGGAAAATATAAAACAGCCGGAGACGCTCGGCTGCTTTGTTCACAGCCTCAGTCTCCTCATATCTGATGAAGCTTGTTTTACTGCCGCCTCATCATGTGTCATACAAGCAGATATCCACATGCGTGTGCTCTGCATGTGGAGGAAACTGAAGCTCAGATGCACAGCGAGGAGGGAAAAAAATGGTTAAAAAAAATGTCAAGTTTTCCTAAAAAATGTTCTTATAAGTTAACATTTTAAGGGACAAAAAAAAGATAAAAATGCGTAAATTCAGGATAAAAACTTGAAAAAAAATGTAGCTAATAATTTAAAATTAGAAACACAAGAAGAACCGTCGACGTTCTGAGTTACAGTTAAATCACATTAATGTCATAATACTGAAGGAAAAATCAGAATTATGGAAAATAACAAGATAGAGTCAAAATTTTGTCCAAAAAAAAAAAAAAATGGAGTCCTATTTTTCAAGATGAAAAGTTGAAAGATTAAAAAAATTCTGAATTACAGAATTTAAAAAAACAAAAAAACATTTAAATTTAAAGATTAAAAGTCCAGATTCTCAGATAATCATAATTTCGAGATAAAACCTGAAATTTTAAAGATTTTGAGAAAAACAGTAAAAATTTAGCCGTAAAACGTTTTTTTTTTTCTCGAGTAAAAAGAACAAATCACAGAATAAAACTAAAAAATGAACATTTTGCTATAAAGCTGGAATTCTGAGGAAAAAAAAAAAAGTTGATGTTTTGAGATTTGGAAATTTGAAAAACATCCAAATTATAAATAAAAGCAAAAAAAATCTAAATTCCAGGATAAGAATTAAAACAAATCTGAGTTAAATGTCAAAGTGACAGAATGTAAAATCAAAATAAATCAAAATTCTGACATAGAAGGTTAAAAAAAAAAACTGTCCAAATTTTTATAACGAGACCAAATTAAAGAAGAAAAAACAACCTCCAAGATTAAAAGTCCACAGTTTGACAACGTTTTTACAGAAAACCAGCCAATGTTGTGAGATCTAGAACTTTGAATAAAAACTCCATGACGTTTACAAACAAAGTCTAACTTACTTAAGTCAGTTAACTTACGTTAAAAAGTGAAATTCTGTCATAAAGTCACATTTTTCAGATTAAAAATTCTAAAGTTTAAAAGTTAAAATTCAGACACGGAAACATTTTGAGATAAAAGTTAAAGTTTTAGATGAAAAGTGAATTTTTTGGTAAAAAATTAGTTTTGCAGAATCTTTTTAGTGAATTTTAAAATGAGCCATAAAGTGATTTTATTGGAATAAAACTGTAATTAATTTAAAATTTGGTTCATTTTGAGTCGTCACAGGTGAGTAGTTTAAGGACCGTCGGAAATCTGACAGCTCTTTCTGTGTATGCAGCTTCTCTCAGATGAATCGTGTAATTGTAACGTTTCTTTCTAACCTGTCGGTACAACCTGAGGCTGGATAGTTTTTGTTTTTCAGTAAATCTGACTAAACGCCAAACAAACAGACGAGCGGCTGATGTTTGTCGTGTCGCTCCTCTGAGCCCGGCGGCCTCCCGACGCGCAGCACAATAATCTCTGCAAACGCTTTAGTCTGTTTCCATCCGCAGCAGATGTTGTGACGCAGCCGCAGCGCCGATATCGTGTAATGATCGGCGGCGGATTCCCCGCCTGCACCGGAGACTGTGGCTGACGCTAAACGGCTCCAAACGAGCCGCGCGCTGCCTCCCGGTCCCCGAACGCCTCAGATATGAAATGCAAAGCTGCAGAATTAGCAGGAAACCCCCCGACTCCGCATGTTCTCCGCTTCCAGTCTGCACTCGTCTCCGGAGCATCTGTCAGCAGAGCAGCTTCACGGAGAGGCAGAAATAACAGAGCTTCACCTCCGGACGTCTGTCACAGTGAACCGGGTTCCGGTCTGACGGAAGTCCTGCAGGTCTTCACCCCAAACACACCGAAGGTTACTGATTACTGCTGTCCAGAGTCCTGCACCAGATCGTCCTAATAATTTTCTGGATTTCTATAATTTTGTTCTTTTAATATTACCGGTGAAGTGAAAATAATTTAAATATTACTGATTCAAACACAGTCGTACAGTCAAAATACTGATCATTATTATTTTACCCATTTTCTTTTCTTTTACATTACAATACAGAAAATTGTTCAAGAAATTAACAAAAACCAGCTTTATTTACAATAAAAAATCTTTAAAAAAAAAGTAAACTTCTAAATCTGGCAACAAGAGTGCAAAAAAAGGTTTGTGCACTGTAAAAAAAATTAAAAATAATAATAATAATGAACAAAGAAAATCCATAAAAAAGAGAAAGAAATGTTGAAAAATGGCACAAAAAAACCCCAAAACAAACAAAAAGACATTCAAAAACTGTAAAACTGGTAAAACAACAAATATCTGTAAAATACTGATTTAAGTGCAGCAACAAAAGAAGTGTAGTTTTATGATGCAAAAATATAAATTTATAATATTTGATGCGGACGTAGTTTTTTCGACTTTGCTTTTATTCATTTTATTTTTTTAACTTAAAAGGAAATTAACAAAAAGAAAAAAATCCGGGAAAACGGAAAAAAACGCCCCGAAAAAATAAAACCTAAAAAAAAAAAGAAAAAAAAATCCTTAAAAAAAAATCTCTTAAAACAAACTGTGGCAGCAAAAACACGTCCAGACTGGAGCAGAGTTCAGAAACTGTCCAGAAGGTGGAACGCGAGGAAGGACGACCGACGGCTGTGATTGGACGAGATCCTCCAGCAGCCAAACCTCGTCTTGGCTGAAACACGTTTCCAGCAGCAGCAGCTCCAGTTAACTTTGCATTTTGCCTCCTCCACATATTTCGCTGCCGGCCGAGAAGCAGAATGTGACAGATCGGAGGAGAAAAACCGGCCGGTGATTGATTCGGATCGGCCCTCGCTGTCCCCCAGGACGGCGGCGGCTCGAAGCGATCGATGGCCGGCCGGCCGGCCTCCTCGGATCCATAAAGCTGCTGCTGCTGCAGGACGACGCTCCGCACGCCTGATGACAAAGAGTTTCTGCAAAATAATCATGAGCGATGAGCGAGGAAACGGGCGGCGTGAATACATCAGGCGGGTGAATCATGCAGCTCGCCGCCCTGCAGGAGGCGCCACCTGGCGACTCGTTCACGCTCTGCTTCTGTGGAACGTTCTCCGTCTGGCGCTGCTCAGATCCACAGGAAGCTGCTCCTCAGTTCAGGGGTGGGTGACGGGTCAGCAGGGTCCAGACTCGTCACACCCACAACAACAATGGGCCAGCCGAGCTGGTTCTAGTTACGTTAGAGTCACACGTTTAAAGCATCGGTCCGGTTTGATTTAACCCGGTGAAGCGTCTCGGTGGGTCGCGGTAACTTTCACCGCTTCACGTCTGGTCAGAGGTTCGAGGAAACTAAACATTCAGACGTTCAGTTTACGTTGACGTTACGTTAACTTAACGTTACGTTAATATGAAACACAGAGAAACAGGAAACGAAACCTGAGACGACAAAAACTGATTTCTCCGAACTGATCATCTAAACCTGAACTTAACGAGTAGCTTTGGTGCCTTAAACTTAACCAAGTAGTTTCTGTGCTTAAACTTAACTAGTAGTTCTGGTGTCTTAACT
>NW_007578329.1:190150-193281 GCF_000690725.1 Stegastes partitus
TGTTGATCTTCATCCTTGCGGCTCGTTTTCTCAGCTGCTCAGAGGCTTCATTTCTGCCGTCTGAAGCAGGAAGCAGCGACTCTCCGCCTCCTCGCTTCATTCATGAGGAGGTGCAGCCATCGTGTTGGCGAGCGGCGCGTCGTGAGCAGGAAGTGAGGCGGCGGGACGCCGAGGCGCTGCCAGAGAGGGACTCCCTCCGATGGGAGGGGGCGAGCGATGAACAGGGACGCCACCTGTTCACCGCCGTGACGTCACTTCCTGTCGGGCCCGAGGCGGCTCTCTGCAGGAGCGGCTTCCTGTCGGATTTCCGCAGCAGCTTCGAGTTCCCGCCGGGTTCTCGCTCGCCGCGTGAGCTGAGGAGCGGCAGCCCACGGAGCACGCTCAGTAGAGCCGCCCTCCAGCTGAGCATGTGCAGAGCGAGTTCACGGCTCATCGGCAGGGTTTAGACGTCCCCATTTGTCAGCCAGAATAGTCCGACCGTCCTTGAACTACTCGTCTGTCTTCCATCAGGAAACTGGAAACTACAATCAGGACTTTTTTCTTTAAAGTCACTTTAAAATGTGCCAAAAACGCGCCGTTTGCTCTCAACAGATTCTGTAAAAACCAAATAATTCGGCGCTCCTCGATGCAGCTGTGGAGGTTTTGGCAACTCAGCTGCGACCAACTGAGCGCTGATAAAAAATCAGTGATTTCTCGACTGAACTGCCGACAGTGTTCACAACGAGCAGAGAGGAGACGAGTAGAGACAAAGAAAAGAAATGACAAAGTGAGTCCGTTTATCAGAGAGAGGAGCTCTGACAGCAGAAAGAACTGATTAACGAGCACAAAACGAACTTCAGATCGAGACGTTTCGCTCACATCATTTATTCTGCGTCTCATTTAGAAGAAAACATTTGCATTAAACACATTCTGTAAAAAATAAACAGATATAAAAACAAAAAATTATGACAAACAGCGACGTGACAAGAATTCACTTTGTTCTTCGTCTCGTTTAAAACAAACAGATATGTTTTATGCTGAAGCAGATTCTGTAAAAAAAAAAAAGTCATTTTTCAGGCGGAACAGGTGGAGCTGGAAGAAAGACGAGATGAGATTAGAAACCCTGACGATTACAAATCCAGCTACAACAACATTAATCACACAAAACAGGAAAAAGTAGGATTTTTTTTCATTATTTATTTTCCGAAAACCAAAAACAACATTTTACGTAGAGACGGAGGCTCCACAGGCTGAAGGTATTTAATTAGTTTTTCTGCTCTGCAGTTCAACCAAAAACTCTCTGAATTTTTATCGCCTGTCTGTTGGTCTCAGCCGAGTCACTGACGGCTTCACGGTTGCATCGAGGAACGCAGAATTATTTGTTTTTAACAGAATCTGCTTCGAGGACACAGTTTATTTTTAAAACATTTTTATTGAGACAGAATTTTGTTGAAATGTCACGATTTGAAGCTCAGATTTGGTTCATTTTCCCAAAAGAACAAATGTCACTGATGAGTAGTTTAAGGACCGTCAGAAAGTTGAACATCTGATGATTCTTTCTGTTTTTATTTATAAATAAATAAATAAAAAATCCCCATGTTTAATTTAATTCCACACTTGTCTACTAAAGTGAACCTGCAGTTCAACCAAAAAGTCGCAGAATTTTTATCACCTGTCTGTTGGTCTCAGCCGAGTCACTGACGGCTTCACGGTTGCATCGAGGAAGTCAGAATTATTTGTTTTTAACAGAATCTGCTTCGAGGACACGGTTTATTTTTAAAAAAATTTTTTGAGACAGAATTTTATTGAAATGTCATGAGTTCAAGCTCAGACGAGTAGTTCAAGGACCGTCAGAAAGTGGACAATTCCTTCTGTTTTTACTGTTTCCAGCTCTCAAACGTGCCATTTTGTCGATTTAAGGGTTCGGTGGGTTCGGGTTCACATCTAAGGAGACGTTTTTCAATGTTTCGTGCAGACCAGAGACTCACAGACGGATTGATTCAAGCTGACGGACGTTTTACTATCAGATACCACCGTCTGTCAGCTGCACATTTAACCACAGAACAAACTGCACTCGTGAGTTTTTTTGTTGATCTGTCAGCGAGTGAATCTGCTCATCATGATGAAACTTGATGTGTTCATGCGTCTCTTCTGCAGACATAAATCTACGGCGGCGGCGGCGGCGGCGGCGGCGGCGCTCTATCCGGCCTCGTCTTCCCTCTGCAGTCGCTGATTTATCGCCTCGCTCCGTCGCCGTGTCACTTTTTACAGGCCGGATGAATCCCTCCGCGCCCAACCTGCTGCTGTCGGCTTTACATCTCGGCTGAACTTCACGTCTGACTGACATCTCCTTCATCACCTCGTGCGCTATGCGACACTGTAACCTTGGCGACCGCCGGCTTCGTATTTCCCGCAGTTTCCGTCACGCCGCGCTCCGTCTCTCCGCCGTGTTTTTCTTTCCTTTGACTCGTCCTTGGCGCCGTTTTTTTTTCTTTTTTCTTTTCTTTTCTCGTCAGCTGGCGGCGTCAGAAGTCGCGTCGCAGCTTCGCCGGCGGCTGCTGCCGCGCCGGTTAGTCAGAACAACTTCTTGGCAACCAAACAAGGGATTTTCTCAGCAACTTTCACACATGATGAATCATGTTTCGCTTCCTCCAGAGCTGCTGCAGCTTCTGTCTGCTGCAGGCTGATCGGCCACGTCTTTCATTCCTGCTGCTGCTGCTTCGTTATCAGCTTCATTGTCGGGATTTGATCCTGGTGATCGACGGAAGCAGAACAACGATGCAGTCAGAAGGAGGTTTGATCTCCTTGAAGTGACTACAGGTGATAAAACACATAAAGACCAGTTATATCACGACAGGCTGGAGTTTCTAATGACTCCTGATGGACTCATTCAAACATGAAGCCCTCTAACCACAAGAACACCAAACCTGCCATCAGGCACGGAGGTGGCAGCATCATAAAGTAGATGGACCAATGAAGAAGGAGGATCACCTCCACGTTCTCCAGGAGAACCTCAAACCATCAGCAGAAGGTTGATCTTGGACACAGCTGGATGTTTTTTTTAATAACTTAAGTTAGTTGGACAGCTTTCCAGTCATTCTGGATAAAGTTTGAGTTTTTTCAAACTATTTTCTGTCATTTTGGACAAATTT